>NW_027182436.1:2400000-2700000 GCF_040938575.1 Ambystoma mexicanum | reverse complement strand
AGGGTATCAGGTTTGGAACGGGAAGGAGTTGGATATCCCATCTCATGTTATAGGACGGGTCTCAGGTTTGGTATTAGAAGCATTGAGATATCACATCTCATTCTATCGGAAGGGTCTCAGGATTGGAATGGGAAGGAGTTGGATATCACATCTCATGCTATAGGAAGGGTCTCAGGTTTGGAACTGGAAGGAGTTTGATATCACATCTCATGTCATACGAAGAGTCTCAGGTTTGGTATAAGCATTGAGATATCACATCTCTGCTATCGGAGGTGTCTCAGGATTGGGATGGGAAGGAGTTGGATATCACATCTCATGCTATAGGAAGGGTATCAGGTTTGGAACGGGAAGGAGTTGGATATCCCATCTCATGTTATAGGACCGTCTCAGGTTTGGTATTAGAAGCATTGAGATATCACATCTCATGCTATAGGAAGGGTCTCAGGATTGGAATGGGAAGGAGTTGGATATCACATCTCATGTTATAGGAAGGGTGTCAGGATTGGAATGGGAAGGACTTCGATATCAAATCTCATGTTATAGGAACGCTCCCAGGTTTGGAAGGGGAAGGAGTTGGATATCACATTTCATGTTAGAGGTAGGATCTCAGGTTTGTTATTAGAGGCATTGGGATATAACATCTCATGCTATCAGAAGAGTCTCAGGATTGGAATGGGAAGGAGTTGGATATCACATATCATGCTAAAGGGAGGGTCTCAGGTTTGGAAGGGGAAGGATTTGGATATCACATCTCGTGTTATAGGAAGGATCTCAGGTTCGGTATTAGAAGCATTGAGATATCACATCTCATGCTATCGGAAGGATCTCAGGTTTGGTATTAGAGGCATTGAGATATCACATCTCATGCTATCAGAAGGGTCTCAGGATTGGAATGGGAAGGAGTTGGATATCACATCTCATGCTAAAGGGAGGGTCTCAGGTTTGCAAGGGGAAGGATTTGGATATCACATCTCATGTTATAGGAAGGATCACAGGTTTGGTATTAGAAGCATTGAGATATCACATCTCATGCTATCGGAAGGGTCTCAGGATTGGAATGGGAAGGAGTTGGATATCACATCTCATGCTATAGGAAGGGTCTCAGGTTTGTAACTGGAAGGAGTTGGATATCACATCTCATGTCATAGGAAGAGTCTCAGGTTTGGTATAAGCACTGAGATATCACATCTCATGCTATATAAAGGGTCTCAGGATTGTAATGGGAAGGAGTTGTATATGACATCTCATGCCGTAGGAAGGGTCTCAGGTTTGGAATGGGAAGGAGTTTTATATGACATCTCATGCCATAGGAAGGATCTCAGGTTTGGTATTAGAAGCATTGAGACATCACATCTCATGTTATAGGAAGGGTCTCAGGATTGGAATGGGAAGGAGTTGGATATCACATCTTATGCTATAGGAATGGTCTCAGGTTTGGTATAAGCATTGATATATCAGATCTCATGCTATAGGAAGGGTCTCAGGATTGGAATGGGAAGGAGTTGTATATGACATCTCATGCCATAGGAAGGGTCTCAGGTTTGGTATAAGCATTGAGATATCACATCTATGCTATCAGAAGGGTCTCAGGATTGGAATGGGAAGGAGTTGGATATCCCATCTTATGTTATAGGAAGGGTCTCAGGTTTGATATTAGAAGCATTGAGATATCACATCTCATGTTATAGGAAGGGTCTCAGGACTGGAATGGGAAGGACTTGGATATCACATCTCATGCTATAAGGAGGGTCTCACGTTTGGAAAGGGAAGGAGTTGGATATCAAATTTCATGTTAGAGGTAGGATCTCAGGTTTGGTATTAGAGGCATTGAGATATCACATCTCATGCTATCAGAAGGGTCTCAGGATTGGAATGGGAAGGAGTTGGATATCACATCTCATGCTAAAGGGAGGGTCTCAGGTTTGGAAGGGGAAGGATTTGGATATCACATCTCATGTTATAGGAAGGATCTCAGGTTTGGTATTAGAAGCATTGAGATATCACATCTCATGCTATTGGAAGGATCTCAGGTTTGGTATTAGAGGCATTGAGATATCACATCTCATGCTATCAGAAGGGTCTCAGGATTGGAATGGGAAGGAGTTGGATATCACATCTCATGCTAAAGGGAGGGTCTCAGGTTTGGAAGGGGAAGGATTTGGATATCACATCTCATGTTATAGGAAGGATCACAGGTTTGGTATTAGAAGGATTGAGATATCACATCTCATGCTATCGGAAGGGTCTCAGGATTGGAATGGGAAGGAGTTGGATATCACATCTCATGCTATAGGAAGGGTATCAGGTTTGGAACGGGAAGGAGTTGGATATCACATCTCATGTCATAGGAAGAGTCTCAGGTTTGGTATAAGCATTGAGATATCACACCTCTGCTATCGGAGGTGTCTCAGGATTGGGATGGGAAGGAGTTGGATATCACATCTCATGCTATAGGAAGGGTATCAGGTTTGGAACGGGAAGGAGTTGGATATCCCATCTCATGTTATAGGACGGGTCTCAGGTTTGGTTTTAGAAGCATTGAGATATCACATCTCATGCTATCGGAAGGGTCTCAGGATTGGAATGGGAAGGAGTTGGATATCACATCTCATGCCATAGGAAGGGTCTCAGGTTTGGAACTGGAAGGAGTTGGATAACACATCTCATGTCATAGGAAGAGTCTCAGGTTTGGTATAAGCATTGAGATATCACATCTCTGCTATCGGAGGTGTCTCAGGATTGGGATGGGAAGGAGTTGGATATCACATCTCATGCTATAGGAAGGGTATCAGGTTTGGAACGGGAAGGAGTTGGATATCCCATCTCATGTTATAGGACGGGTCTCAGGTTTGGTATTAGAAGCATTGAGATATCACATCTCATGCTATAGGAAGGGTCTCAGGATTGGAATGGGAAGGAGTTGGATATCACATCTCATGTTATAGGAAGGGTCTCATGATTGGAATGGAAAGGACTTCTATATCAAATCTCATGTTATAGGAACGCTCCCAGGTTTGGAAGGGGAAGGAGTTGGATATCACATTTCATGTTAGAGGTAGGATCTCAGGTTTGTTATTAGAGGCATTGGGATATAACATCTCATGCTATCAGAAGAGTCTCAGGATTGGAATGGGAAGGAGTTGGATATCACATCTCATGCTAAAGGGAGGGTCTCAGGTTTGGAAGGGGAAGGATTTGGATATCACATCTCGTGTTATAGGAAGGATCTCAGGTTTGGTATTAGAAGAATTGAGATATCACATCTCATGCTATCGGAAGGATCTCAGGTTTGGTATTAGAAGCATTGAAATATCACATCTCATGCTATCAGAACGGTCTCAGGATTGGAATGGGAAGGAGTTGGATATCACATCTCATGCTATAGGAAGGGTCTCAGGTGTGGTATAAGCATTGAGACATCACATCTCATGCTATAGGAAGGGTCTCAGGATTGGAATGGGAAGGAGTTGTATATGACATCTCATGCCATAGGAAGGGTCTCAGGTTTGGTATAAGCATTGAGATATCACATCTCTGCTATTGGAAGGGTCTCAGGATTGTAATGGGAAGGAGTTGGTATCCCATCTTATGTTATAGGAAGGGTCTCAGGTTTGGTATTAGAAGCATTGAGATATCACATCTCATGCTATAGGAAGGGTCTCAGGATTGGAATGGGAAGGACTTGGATATCACATCTCATGCTAAAGGGAGGGTCTCAGGTTTGGAAGGGGAAGGATTTGGATATCACATCTCGTGTTATAGGAAGGATCTCAGGCTTGGTATTAGAAGAATTGAGATATCACATCTCATGCTATCGGAAGGATCTCAGATTTGGTATTAGAAGCATTGAAATATCACATCTCATGCTATCAGAACGGTCTCAGGATTGGAATGGGAAGGAGTTGGATATCACATCTCATGCTAAAGGGAGGGTCTCAGGTTTGGAAGGGGAAGGATTTGGATATCACATCTCATGTTATAGGAAGGATCTCAGGTTTGGTATTAGAAGCATTGAGATATCACATCTCATGCTATCGGAAGGATCTCAGGTTTGGTATTAGAAGCATTGAAATATCACATCTCATGCTATCAGAACGGTCTCAGGATTGGAATGGGAAGGAGTTGGATAATACATCTCATGCTAGAGGGAGGGTCTCAGGTTTGGAACTGGAAGGAGTTGGATATCACATCTCATGTTATAGGAAGAGTCTCAGGTTTGGTATAAGCACTGAGATATCACATCTCATGCTATATAAAGGGTCTCAGGATTGGAATGGGAAGGAGTTGTATATGACATCTCATGCCGTAGGAAGGGTCTCAGGTTTGGAATGGGAAGGAGTTTTATATGACATCTCATGCCATAGGAAGGATCTCAGGTTTGGTATTAGAAGCATTGAGACATCACATCTCATGTTATAGGAAGGGTCTCAGGATTGGAATGGGAAGGAGTTGGATATCACATCTTATGCTATAGGAATGGTCTCAGGTTTGGTATAAGCATTGATATATCAGATCTCATGCTATAGGAAGGGTCTCAGGATTGGAATGGGAAGGAGTTGTATATGACATCTCATGCCATAGGAAGGGTCTCAGGTTTGGTATAAGCATTGAGATATCACATCTATGCTATCAGAAGGGTCTCAGGATTGGAATGGGAAGGAGTTGGATATCCCATCTTATGTTATAGGAAGGGTCTCAGGTTTGATATTAGAAGCATTGAGATATCACATCTCATGTTATAGGAAGGGTCTCAGGACTGGAATGGGAAGGACTTGGATATCACATCTCATGCTATAGGGAGGGTCTCACGTTTGGAAAGGGAAGGAGTTGGATATCACATTTCATGTTAGAGGTAGGATCTCAGGTTTGGTATTAGAGGCATTGAGATATCACATCTCATGCTATCAGAAGGGTCTCAGGATTGGAATGGGAAGGAGTTGGATATCACATCTCATGCTAAAGGGAGGGTCTCAGGTTTGGAAGGGGAAGGATTTGGATATCACATCTCATGTTATAGGAAGGATCACAGGTTTGGTATTAGAAGGATTGAGATATCACATCTCATGCTATCGGAAGGGTCTCGGGATTGGAATGGGAAGGAGTTGGATATCACATCTCATGCTATAGGAAGGGTATCAGGTTTGGAACGGGAAGGAGTTGGATATCACATCTCATGTCATAGGAAGAGTCTCAGGTTTGGTATAAGCATTGAGATATCACACCTCTGCTATCGGAGGTGTCTCAGGATTGGGATGGGAAGGAGTTGGATATCACATCTCATGCTATAGGAAGGGTATCAGGTTTGGAACGGGAAGGAGTTGGATATCCCATCTCATGTTATAGGACGGGTCTCAGGTTTGGTATTAGAAGCATTGAGATATCACATCTCATGCTATCGGAAGGGTCTCAGGATTGGAATGGGAAGGAGTTGGATATCACATCTCATGCCATAGGAAGGGTCTCAGGTTTGGAACTGGAAGGAGTTGGATATCACATCTCATGTCAAAGGAAGAGTCTCAGGTTTGGTATAAGCATTGAGATATCACATCTCTGCTATCGGAGGTGTCTCAGGATTGGGATGGGAAGGAGTTGGATATCACATCTCATGCTATAGGAAGGGTATCAGGTTTGGAACGGGAAGGAGTTGGATATCCCATCTCATGTTATAGGACGGGTCTCAGGTTTGGTATTAGAAGCATTGAGATATCACATCTCATGCTATAGGAAGGGTCTCAGGATTGGAATGGGAAGGAGTTGGATATCACATCTCATGTTATAGGAAGGGTCTCAGGATTGGAATGGGAAGGACTTCGATATCAAATCTCATGTTATAGGAACGCTCCCAGGTTTGGAAGGGGAAGGAGTTGGATATCACATTTCATGTTAGAGGTAGGATCTCAGGTTTGTTATTAGAGGCATTGGGATATAACATCTCATGCTATCAGAAGAGTCTCAGGATTGGAATGGGAAGGAGTTGGATATCACATCTCATGCTAAAGGGAGGGTCTCAGGTTTGGAAGGGGAAGGATTTGGATATCACATCTCGTGTTATAGGAAGGATCTCAGGTTTGGTATTAGAAGAATTGAGATATCACATCTCATGCTATCGGAAGGATCTCAGGTTTGGTATTAGAAGCATTGAAATATCACATCTCATGCTATCAGAACGGTCTCAGGATTGGAATGGGAAGGAGTTGGATATCACATCTCATGCTATAGGAAGGGTCTCAGGTTTGGTATAAGCATTGAGACATCACATCTCATGCTATAGGAAGGGTCTCAGGATTGGAATGGGAAGGAGTTGTATATGACATCTCATGCCATAGGAAGGGTCTCAGGTTTGGTATAAGCATTGAGATATCACATCTCTGCTATTGGAAGGGTCTCAGGATTGGAATGGGAAGGAGTTGGATATCACATCTCATGCTAAAGGGAGGGTCTCAGGTTTGGAAGGGGAAGGATTTGGATATCACATCTCATGTTATAGGAAGGATCTCAGGGTTGGTCTTAGAAGCATTGAGATATCACACCTCATGCTATAGGAAGGGTCTCAGGATTGGAATGGGAAGGAGTTGGATATCACATCTCATGCTAAAGGAAGGGTCTCAGGTTTGGAAGGGGACGGATTTGGATATCATATCTCATGTTATAGGACGGGTCCCAGGTTTGGTATTAGCAGCATTGAGATATCACATCTCATGGTATAGGAAGGGTCTCAGGTTTGGTATTAGAAGCATTGAAATATCACATCTCATGCTATCAGAACGGTCTCAGGATTGGAATGGGAAGGAGTTGGATATCACATCTCATGCTATAGGAAGGGTCTCAGGTTTGGTATAAGCATTGAGACATCACATCTCATGCTATAGGAAGGGTCTCAGGATTGGAATGGGAAGGAGTTGTATATGACATCTCATGCCATAGGAAGGGTCTCAGGTTTGGTATAAGCATTGAGATATCACATCGCTGCTATTGGAAGGGTCTCAGGATTGTAATGGGAAGGAGTTGGATATCCCATCTTATGTTATAGGAAGGGTCTCAGGTTTGGTATTAGAAGCATTGAGATATCACATCTCATGCTATAGGAAGGGTCTCAGGATTGGAATGGGAAGGACTTGGATATCACATCTCATGCTAAAGGGAGGGTCTCAGGTTTGGAAGGGGAAGGATTTGGATATCACATCTCGTGTTATAGGAAGGATCTCAGGCTTGGTATTAGAAGAATTGAGATATCACATCTCATGCTATCGGAAGGATCTCAGGTTTGGTATTAGAAGCATTGAAATATCACATCTCATGCTATCAGAACGGTCTCTGGATTGGAATGGGAAGGAGTTGGATATCACATCTCATGGTAAAGGGAGGGTCTCAGTTTTGGAAGGGGAAGGATTTGGATATCACATCTCATGTTATAGGAAGGATCTCAGGTTTGGTCTTAGAAGCATTGAGATATCACACCTCATGCTATAGGAAGGGTCTCAGGATTGGAATGGGAAGGAGTTGGATATCACATCTCATGCTATAGGAAGGGTCTCAGGAATGGAATGGGAAGGAGTTTTATATGACATCTCATGCCATAGGGAGGATCTCAGGTTTGGTAGTAGAAGCATTGAGACATACCATCTCATGTTATAGGAAGGGTTTCAGGATTGGAATGGGAAGGAGTTGGATATCACATCTCATGCTATCGGAAGGGTCTCAGGTTTGGTATAAGCATTGAGATATCACATCTCATGCTATACGAAGGGTCTCAGGATTGGAATGGGAAGGAGTTGTATATGACATCTCATGCCACAGGAAGGTCTCAGGTTTGGTATAAGCATTGGGATATCACATCTCTGCTATTGGAAGGGTCTCAGGATTGTAATGGGAATGAGTTGGATATCCCATCTTATGTTACAGGAAGGGTCTCAGGTTTGGTATTAGAAGCATTGAGATATCACATCTCATGCTATAGGAAGGGTCTCACGATTGGAATGGGAAGGACTTGGATATCACATCTCATGCTATACGGAGGGTCTCACGTTTGGAAAGGGAAGGAGTTGGATATCAGATTTCATGTTAGAGGTAGGATCTCAGGTTTGGTATTAGAGGCATTGAGATATCACATCTCATGCTATGAGAAGGGTCTCAGGATTGGAATTGGAAGGAGTTGGATATCACATCTCATGCTAAAGGGAGGGTCTCAGGTTTGGAAGGGGAAGGATTTTGATATCACATCTCATGTTATAGGAAGGATCTCAGGTTTGGTATTAGAAGCATTGAGATATCACATCTCATGCTATCCGAAGGATCTCAGGTTTGGTATTAGAGGGATTGAGATATCACATCTCATGCTATTGGAAGGGTATCAGGATTGGATTTGGAAGTAGTTGGATATCCCATCTCATGCAATAGGAAGGGTCTCAGGTTGGAATGGGAAGGAGTTGGATATCACATCTCATGTTATAGGTAGGCTCTCAGGTTTGGAAAGGGAAGGAGTTGGATATCACATTTCATGTTAGAGGAAGGATCTCAGGTTTGGTATTAGAGGCATTGAGATATCACATCTCATGCTATAGTAAGGGTCTCAGGATTGGAATGGGAAGGATTTGGATATCACATCTCATGCAATAGGAAGGGTCTCAGGTTTGGTATAAGCATTGAGATATCACATCTCATGCTATAGGAAGGGTCTCAGGATTGGAATGGGAAGGAGTTGGATATCACATCTCATGTTATAGGAAGGATCTCAGATTTGGTATTAGAAGCATTGAGACATCACATCTCATGCTATAGGAAGGGTCTCAGGATTGGAATGGGAAGGAGTTGGATATCACATCTCATGTTATAGGAAGGGTCTCAGGATTGGAATGGGAAGGACTTCGATATCAAATCTCATGTTATAGGAACGCTCCCAGGTTTGGAAGGGGAAGGATTTGGATATCACATTTCATGTTAGAGGTAGGATCTCAGGTTTGGTATTAGAGGCATTGAGATATAACATCTCATGCTATCAGAAGGGTCTCAGGATTGGAATGGGAAGGAGTTGGTTATCACATCTCATGCAAAAGGGAGGGTCTCAGGTTTGGAAGGGGAAGGATTTGGATATCACATCTCATGTTATAGGAAGGATCTCAGGTTTGGTCTTAGAAGCATTGTGATATCACACCTCATGCTATAGGAAGGGTCTCAGGATTGGAATGGGAAGGAGTTGGATATCACATCTCATGCTAAAGGAAGGGTCTCAGGTTTGGAAGGGGAAGGATTTGGATATCATATCTCATGTTATAGGACGGGTCCCAGGTTTGGTATTAGCAGCATTGAGATATCACATCTCATGGTATAGGAAGGATCTCAGGTTTGGTATTAGAAGCATTGAAATATCACATCTCATGCTATCAGAACGGTCTCAGGATTGGAATGGGATGGAGTTGGATATCACATCTCATGCTAAAGGGAGGGTCTCAGGTTTGGAAGGGGAAGGATTTGGATATCACATCTCATGTTATAGGAAGGATCTCAGGTTTGGTCTTAGAAGCATTGTGATATCACACCTCATGCTATAGGAAGGGTCTCAGGATTGGAATGGGAAGGAGTTGGATATCACATCTCATGCTAAAGGAAGGGTCTCAGGTTTGGAAGGGGAAGGATTTGGATATCATATCTCATGTTATAGGACGGGTCCCAGGTTTGGTATTAGCAGCATTGAGATATCACATCTCATGGTATAGGAAGGGTCTCAGGTTTGGTATTAGAAGCATTGAAATATCACATCTCATGCTATCAGAACGGTCTCAGGATTGGAATGGGAAGGAGTTGGATATCACATCTCATGCTATAGGAAGGGTCTCAGGTTTGGTATAAGCATTGAGACATCACATCTCATGCTATAGGAAGGGTCTCAGGATTGGAATGGGAAGGAGTTGTATATGACATCTCATGCCATAGGAAGGGTCTCAGGTTTGGTATAAGCATTGAGATATCACATCTCTGCTATTGGAAGGGTCTCAGGATTGTAATGGGAAGGAGTTGGATATCCCATCTTATGTTATAGGAAGGGTCTCAGGTTTGGTATTAGAAGCATTGAGATATCACATCTCATGCTATAGGAAGGGTCTCAGGATTGGAATGGGAAGGACTTGGATATCACATCTCATGCTAAAGGGAGGGTCTCAGGTTTGGAAGGGGAAGGATTTGGATATCACATCTCGTGTTATAGGAAGGATCTCAGGCTTGGTATTAGAAGAATTGAGATATCACATCTCATGCTATCGGAAGGATCTCAGGTTTGGTATTAGAAGCATTGAAATATCACATCTCATGCTATCAGAACGGTCTCAGGATTGGAATGGGAAGGAGTTGGATATCACATCTCATGGTAAAGGGAGGGTCTCAGTTTTGGAAGGGGAAGGATTTGGATATCACATCTCATGTTATAGGAAGGAACTCAGGTTTGGTCTTAGAAGCATTGAGATATCACACCTCATGCTATAGGAAGGGTCTCAGGATTGGAATGGGAAGGAGTTGGATATCACATCTCATGCTATAGGAAGGGTCTCAGGAATGGAATGGGAAGGAGTTTTATATGACATCTCATGCCATAGGGAGGATCTCAGGTTTGGTAGTAGAAGCATTGAGACATACCATCTCATGTTATAGGAAGGGTTTCAGGATTGGAATGGGAAGGAGTTGGATATCACATCTCATGCTATCGGAAGGGTCTCAGGTTTGGTATAAGCATTGAGATATCACATCTCATGCTATACGAAGGGTCTTAGGATTGGAATGGGAAGGAGTTGTATATGACATCTCATGCCACAGGAAGGTCTCAGGTTTGGTATAAGCATTGGGATATCACATCTCTGCTATTGGAAGGGTCTCAGGATTGTAATGGGAATGGGTTGGATATCCCATCTTATGTTATAGGAAGGGTCTCAGGTTTGGTATTAGAAGCATTGAGATATCACATCTCATGCTATAGGAAGGGTCTCACGATTGGAATGGGAAGGACTTGGATATCACATCTCATGCTATACGGAGGGTCTCACGTTTGGAAAGGGAAGGAGTTGGATATCAGATTTCATGTTAGAGGTAGGATCTCAGGTTTGGTATTAGAGGCATTGAGATATCACATCTCATGCTATGAGAAGGGTCTCAGGATTGGAATTGGAAGGAGTTGGATATCACATCTCATGCTAAAGGGAGGGTCTCAGGTTTGGAAGGGGAAGGATTTTGATATCACATCTCATGTTATAGGAAGGATCTCAGGTTTGGTATTAGAAGCATTGAGATATCGCATCTCATGCTATCCGAAGGATCTCAGGTTTGGTATTATAGGGATTGAGATATCACATCTCATGCTATTGGAAGGGTATCAGGATTGGATTTGGAAGTAGTTGGATATCCCATCTCATGCTATAGGAAGGGTCTCAGGTTGGAAAGGGAAGGAGTTGGATATCACATTTCATGTTAGAGGAAGGATCTCAGGTTTGGTATTAGAGGCATTGAGATATCACATCTCATGCTATAGTAAGGGTCTCAGGATTGGAATGGGAAGGATTTGGATATCACATCTCATGCAATAGGAAGGGTCTCAGGTTTGGTATAAGCATTGAGATATCACATCTCATGCTATAGGAAGGGTCTCAGGATTGGAATGGGAAGGAGTTGGATATCACATCTCATGTTATAGGAAGGATCTCAGATTTGGTATTAGAAGCATTGAGACATCACATCTCATGCTATAGGAAGGGTCTCAGGATTGGAATGGGAAGGAGTTGGATATCACATCTCATGTTATAGGAAGGGTCTCAGGATTGGAATGGGAAGGACTTCGATATCAAATCTCATGTTATAGGAACGCTCCCAGGTTTGGAAGGGGAAGGATTTGGATATCACATTTCATGTTAGAGGTAGGATCTCAGGTTTGGTATTAGAGGCATTGAGATATAACATCTCATGCTATCAGAAGGGTCTCAGGATTGGAATGGGAAGGAGTTGGTTATCACATCTCATGCTAAAGGGAGTGTCTCAGGTTTGGAAGAGGAAGGATTTGGATATCCCATCTCGTGTTATAGGAAGGATCTCAAGTTTGGTATTAGAAGAATTGAGATATCACATCTCATGCTATCGGAAGGATCTCAGGTTTGGTATTAGAAGCATTGGAATATCACATCTCATGCTATCAGAACGGTCTCAGGATTGGACTGGGATGGAGTTGGATATCACATCTCATGCTAAAGGGAGGGTCTCAGGTTTGGAAGGGGAAGGATTTGGATATCACATCTCATGTTATAGGAAGGATCTCAGGTTTGGTCTTAGAAGCATTGAGATATCACATCTTATGCTATAGGAAGGTTCTCAGGATTGGAATGGGAAGGAGTTGGATATCACATCTCATGCTATAGGAAGGGTCTCAGGAATGGAATGGGAAGGAGTTTTATATGACATCTCATGCCATAGGAAGGATCTCAGGTTTCGTATTAGAAGCATTGAGACATACCATCTCATGTTATAGGAAGGGTCTCAGGATTGGAATGGGAAGGAGTTGGATATCACATCTCATGCTATAGGAAGGGTCTCAGGTTTGGTATAAGCATTGAGATATCACATCTCATGCTATAGGAAGGGTCTCAGGATTGGAATGGGAAGGAGTTGTATATGACATCTCATGCCACAGGAAGGGTCTCAGGTTTGGTATAAGCATTGAGATATCACATCTCTGCTATTGGAAGGGTCTCAGGATTGTAATGGGAAGGAGTTGGATATCCCATCTTATGTTATGGGAAGGGTGTCAGGTTTGGTATTAGAAGCATTGAGATATCACATCTCATGCTATAGGAAGGGTCTCACGATTGGAATGGGAAGGACTTGGATATCACATCTCATGCTATACGGAGGGTCTCACGTTTGGAAAGGGAAGGAGTTGGATATCAGATTTCATGTTAGAGGTAGGATCTCAGGTTTGGTATTAGAGGCATTGAGATATCACATCTCATGCTATGAGAAGGGTCTCAGGATTGGAATTGGAAGGAGTTGGATATCACATCTCATGCTAAAGGGAGGGTCTCAGGTTTGGAAGGGGAAGGATTTTGATATCACATCTCATGTTATAGGAAGGATCTCAGGTTTGGTATTAGAAGCATTGAGATATCACATCTCATGCTATCCGAAGGATCTCAGGTTTGGTATTAGAGGGATTGAGATATCACATCTCATGCTATTGGAAGGGTATCAGGATTGGATTTGGAAGTAGTTGGATATCCCATCTCATGCAATAGGAAGGGTCTCAGGTTGGAATGGGAAGGAGTTGGATATCACATCTCATGTTATAGGTAGGCTCTCAGGTTTGGAAAGGGAAGGAGTTGGATATCACATTTCATGTTAGAGGAAGGATCTCAGGTTTGGTATTAGAGGCATTGAGATATCACATCTCATGCTATAGTAAGGGTCTCAGGATTGGAATGGGAAGGATTTGGATATCACATCTCATGCAATAGGAAGGGTCTCAGGTTTGGTATAAGCATTGAGATATCACATCTCATGCTATAGGAAGGGTCTCAGGATTGGAATGGGAAGGAGTTGGATATCACATCTCATGTTATAGGAAGGATCTCAGATTTGGTATTAGAAGCATTGAGACATCACATCTCATGCTATAGGAAGGGTCTCAGGATTGGAATGGGAAGGAGTTGGATATCACATCTCATGTTATAGGAAGGGTCTCAGGATTGGAATGGGAAGGACTTCGATATCAAATCTCATGTTATAGGAACGCTCCCAGGTTTGGAAGGGGAAGGATTTGGATATCACATTTCATGTTAGAGGTAGGATCTCAGGTTTGGTATTAGAGGCATTGAGATATAACATCTCATGCTATCAGAAGGGTCTCAGGATTGGAATGGGAAGGAGTTGGTTATCACATCTCATGCAAAAGGGAGGGTCTCAGGTTTGGAAGGGGAAGGATTTGGATATCACATCTCATGTTATAGGAAGGATCTCAGGTTTGGTCTTAGAAGCATTGTGATATCACACCTCATGCTATAGGAAGGGTCTCAGGATTGGAATGGGAAGGAGTTGGATATCACATCTCATGCTAAAGGAAGGGTCTCAGGTTTGGAAGGGGAAGGATTTGGATATCATATCTCATGTTATAGGACGGGTCCCAGGTTTGGTATTAGCAGCATTGAGATATCACATCTCATGGTATAGGAAGGATCTCAGGTTTGGTATTAGAAGCATTGAAATATCACATCTCATGCTATCAGAACGGTCTCAGGATTGGAATGGGATGGAGTTGGATATCACATCTCATGCTAAAGGGAGGGTCTCAGGTTTGGAAGGGGAAGGATTTGGATATCACATCTCATGTTATAGGAAGGATCTCAGGTTTGGTCTTAGAAGCATTGTGATATCACACCTCATGCTATAGGAAGGGTCTCAGGATTGGAATGGGAAGGAGTTGGATATCACATCTCATGCTAAAGGAAGGGTCTCAGGTTTGGAAGGGGAAGGATTTGGATATCATATCTCATGTTATAGGACGGGTCCCAGGTTTGGTATTAGCAGCATTGAGATATCACATCTCATGGTATAGGAAGGGTCTCAGGTTTGGTATTAGAAGCATTGAAATATCACATCTCATGCTATCAGAACGGTCTCAGGATTGGAATGGGAAGGAGTTGGATATCACATCTCATGCTATAGGAAGGGTCTCAGGTTTGGTATAAGCATTGAGACATCACATCTCATGCTATAGGAAGGGTCTCAGGATTGGAATGGGAAGGAGTTGTATATGACATCTCATGCCATAGGAAGGGTCTCAGGTTTGGTATAAGCATTGAGATATCACATCTCTGCTATTGGAAGGGTCTCAGGATTGTAATGGGAAGGAGTTGGATATCCCATCTTATGTTATAGGAAGGGTCTCAGGTTTGGTATTAGAAGCATTGAGATATCACATCTCATGCTATAGGAAGGGTCTCAGGATTGGAATGGGAAGGACTTGGATATCACATCTCATGCTAAAGGGAGGGTCTCAGGTTTGGAAGGGGAAGGATTTGGATATCACATCTCGTGTTATAGGAAGGATCTCAGGCTTGGTATTAGAAGAATTGAGATATCACATCTCATGCTATCGGAAGGATCTCAGGTTTGGTATTAGAAGCATTGAAATATCACATCTCATGCTATCAGAACGGTCTCAGGATTGGAATGGGAAGGAGTTGGATATCACATCTCATGGTAAAGGGAGGGTCTCAGTTTTGGAAGGGGAAGGATTTGGATATCACATCTCATGTTATAGGAAGGAACTCAGGTTTGGTCTTAGAAGCATTGAGATATCACACCTCATGCTATAGGAAGGGTCTCAGGATTGGAATGGGAAGGAGTTGGATATCACATCTCATGCTATAGGAAGGGTCTCAGGAATGGAATGGGAAGGAGTTTTATATGACATCTCATGCCATAGGGAGGATCTCAGGTTTGGTAGTAGAAGCATTGAGACATACCATCTCATGTTATAGGAAGGGTTTCAGGATTGGAATGGGAAGGAGTTGGATATCACATCTCATGCTATCGGAAGGGTCTCAGGTTTGGTATAAGCATTGAGATATCACATCTCATGCTATACGAAGGGTCTTAGGATTGGAATGGGAAGGAGTTGTATATGACATCTCATGCCACAGGAAGGTCTCAGGTTTGGTATAAGCATTGGGATATCACATCTCTGCTATTGGAAGGGTCTCAGGATTGTAATGGGAATGGGTTGGATATCCCATCTTATGTTATAGGAAGGGTCTCAGGTTTGGTATTAGAAGCATTGAGATATCACATCTCATGCTATAGGAAGGGTCTCACGATTGGAATGGGAAGGACTTGGATATCACATCTCATGCTATACGGAGGGTCTCACGTTTGGAAAGGGAAGGAGTTGGATATCAGATTTCATGTTAGAGGTAGGATCTCAGGTTTGGTATTAGAGGCATTGAGATATCACATCTCATGCTATGAGAAGGGTCTCAGGATTGGAATTGGAAGGAGTTGGATATCACATCTCATGCTAAAGGGAGGGTCTCAGGTTTGGAAGGGGAAGGATTTTGATATCACATCTCATGTTATAGGAAGGATCTCAGGTTTGGTATTAGAAGCATTGAGATATCGCATCTCATGCTATCCGAAGGATCTCAGGTTTGGTATTATAGGGATTGAGATATCACATCTCATGCTATTGGAAGGGTATCAGGATTGGATTTGGAAGTAGTTGGATATCCCATCTCATGCTATAGGAAGGGTCTCAGGTTGGAAAGGGAAGGAGTTGGATATCACATTTCATGTTAGAGGAAGGATCTCAGGTTTGGTATTAGAGGCATTGAGATATCACATCTCATGCTATAGTAAGGGTCTCAGGATTGGAATGGGAAGGATTTGGATATCACATCTCATGCAATAGGAAGGGTCTCAGGTTTGGTATAAGCATTGAGATATCACATCTCATGCTATAGGAAGGGTCTCAGGATTGGAATGGGAAGGAGTTGGATATCACATCTCATGTTATAGGAAGGATCTCAGATTTGGTATTAGAAGCATTGAGACATCACATCTCATGCTATAGGAAGGGTCTCAGGATTGGAATGGGAAGGAGTTGGATATCACATCTCATGTTATAGGAAGGGTCTCAGGATTGGAATGGGAAGGACTTCGATATCAAATCTCATGTTATAGGAACGCTCCCAGGTTTGGAAGGGGAAGGATTTGGATATCACATTTCATGTTAGAGGTAGGATCTCAGGTTTGGTATTAGAGGCATTGAGATATAACATCTCATGCTATCAGAAGGGTCTCAGGATTGGAATGGGAAGGAGTTGGTTATCACATCTCATGCTAAAGGGAGTGTCTCAGGTTTGGAAGAGGAAGGATTTGGATATCCCATCTCGTGTTATAGGAAGGATCTCAAGTTTGGTATTAGAAGAATTGAGATATCACATCTCATGCTATCGGAAGGATCTCAGGTTTGGTATTAGAAGCATTGGAATATCACATCTCATGCTATCAGAACGGTCTCAGGATTGGACTGGGATGGAGTTGGATATCACATCTCATGCTAAAGGGAGGGTCTCAGGTTTGGAAGGGGAAGGATTTGGATATCACATCTCATGTTATAGGAAGGATCTCAGGTTTGGTCTTAGAAGCATTGAGATATCACATCTTATGCTATAGGAAGGTTCTCAGGATTGGAATGGGAAGGAGTTGGATATCACATCTCATGCTATAGGAAGGGTCTCAGGAATGGAATGGGAAGGAGTTTTATATGACATCTCATGCCATAGGAAGGATCTCAGGTTTCGTATTAGAAGCATTGAGACATACCATCTCATGTTATAGGAAGGGTCTCAGGATTGGAATGGGAAGGAGTTGGATATCACATCTCATGCTATAGGAAGGGTCTCAGGTTTGGTATAAGCATTGAGATATCACATCTCATGCTATAGGAAGGGTCTCAGGATTGGAATGGGAAGGAGTTGTATATGACATCTCATGCCACAGGAAGGGTCTCAGGTTTGGTATAAGCATTGAGATATCACATCTCTGCTATTGGAAGGGTCTCAGGATTGTAATGGGAAGGAGTTGGATATCCCATCTTATGTTATGGGAAGGGTGTCAGGTTTGGTATTGGAAGCATTGAGATATCACATCTCATGCTATAGGAAGGGTCTCAGGATTGGAATGGGAAGGACTTGGATATCACATCTCATGCTATAGGGAGGGTCTCACATTTGGAAAGGGAAGGAGTTGGATATCACATTTCATGTTAGAGGTAGGATCTCAGGTTTGGTATTAGAGGCATTGAGATATCACATCTCATGCTATGAGAAGGGTCTCAGGATTGGAATTGGAAGGATTTGGATATCACATCTCATGCTAAAGGGAGGGTCTCAGGTTTGGAAGTTGAAGAATTTTGATATCACATCTCATGTTATAGGAAGGATCTCAGGTTTGGTATTAGAAGCATTGAGATATCACATCTCATGCTATCCGAAGGATCTCAGGTTTAGTATTAGAGGGATTGAGATATCACATCTCATGCTATCGGAAGGGTATCAGGATTGGATTTGGAAGTAGTTGGATATCCCATCTCATGCTATAGGAAGGGTCTCAGGTTGGAATGGGAAGGAGTTGGATATCACATCTCATGTTATAGGAAAGGTCTCAGGATTGGAATGGGAAATACTTCGATATCACATCTCATGCTATACGAAGGCTCTCAGGTTTGGAAGGGGAAGGAGTTGGGTATCACATTTCATGTTAGAGGTAGGATCTCAGGTTTGGTATTAGACGCATTGAGATATCACATCTCATGCTATCAGAAGGGTCTCAGGATTGGAATGGGAAGGAGTTTGATATCACATCTCATGCTAAAGGGAGGGTCTCAGTTTTGGAAGGGGAAGGATTTGGATATCACATCTCGTGTTATAGGAATGATCTCAGGTTTGGTATTAGAAGAATTGAGATAGCACATCTCATGCTATCGGAAGGATCTCAGGTTTGGTATTAGAGGCATTGAAATATCACATCTCATGCTATCAGAACGGTCTCAGGATTGGAATGGGAAGGAGTTGGATATCACATCTCATGCTAAAGACAGGGTCTCAGGTTTGGAAGGGGACGGATTTGGATATCACATCTCATGTTATAGGAAGGATCTCAGGTTTGGTCTTAGAAGCATTGAGATATCAAATCTCATGCTATAGGAAGGGTCTCAGGATTGGAATGGGAAGGAGTTGGATATCACATCTCATGCTATAGGAAGGGTCTCAGGTTTGGAATTGGAAGGAATTGGATATCACATCTCATGTTATAGGAAGAGTCTCAGGTTTGGTATAAGCATTGAGATATCACATCTCATGCTATAGAAAGGGTCTCAGGATTGGAATGGGAAGGAGTTGTATATGACATCTCATGCCGTAGGAAGGGTCTCAGGTTTGGAATGGGAAGGAGTTTTATATGACATCTCATGCCATAGGAAGGATCTCAGGTTTGGTATTAGAAGCATTGAGACATCACATCTCATGTTATAGGAAGGGTCTCAGGATTGTAATGGGAAGGAGTTGGATATCACATCTTATGCTATAGGAATGGTCTCAGGTTTGGTATAAGCATTGGTATATCACATCTCATGCTATAGGAAGGGTCTCAGGATTGGAATGGGAAGGAGTTGTATATGACATCTCATGCCATAGGAAGGGTCTCAGGTTTGGTATAAGCATTGAGATATCACATCTCTGCTATCAGAAGGGTCTCAGGATTGGAATGGGAAGGAGTTGGATATCCCATCTCATGTTATAGGAAGGATCTCAGGTTTGGTATTAGAAGCATTGAGATATCACATCTCATGCTATCGGAAGGATCTCAGGTTTGGTATTAGAGGCATTGAGATATCACATCTCATGCTATCAGAAGGGTCTCAGGATTGGAATGGGAAGGAGTTGGATATCACATCTCATGCTAAAGGGAGGGTCTCAGGTTTGGAAGGGGAAGGATTTGGATATCACATCTCATGTTATAGGAAGGATCTCAGGTTTGGTATTAGAAGCATTGAGATATCACATCTCATGCTATCGGAAGGATCTCAGGTTTGCTATTAGAGGCATTGAGATATCACATCTCATGCTATCAGAAGGGTCTCAGGATTGGAATGGGAAGGAGTTGGATATCACATCTCATGCTAAAGGGAGGGTCTCAGGTTTGGAAGGGGAAGGATTTGGATATCACATCTCATGTTATAGGAAGGATCACAGGTTTGGTATTAGAAGCATTGAGATATCACATCTCATGCTATCGGAAAGGTCTCAGGATTGGAATGGGAAGGAGTTGGATATCACATCTCATGCTATAGGAAGGGTATCAGGTTTGGAACGGGAAGGAGTTGGATATCACATCTCATGTCATAGGAAGAGTCTCAGGTTTGGTATAAGCATTGAGATATCACATCTCTGCTATCGGAGGTGTCTCAGGATTGGGATGGGAAGGAGTTGGATATCACATCTCATGCTATAGGAAGGGTAACAGGTTTGGAACGGGAAGGAGGTGGATATCACATCTCATGCTATAGGAAGGGTCTCAGGTTTGGTATAAGCATTGAGATATCCCATCTCATGCTATAGGAAGGGTCTCAGGATTGGAATCGGAAGGAGTTGTATATGACATCTCATGCCATAGGAAGGGTCTCAGGTTTGGTATAAGCATTGAGATATCACATCTCTGCTATAGGAAGGGTCTCAGGATTGGAATGGGAAGGAGTTGGATATCCCATCTCGTTATAAGAAGGGTCTCGGGTTTGGTATTAGAAGCATTGCGATATCACATCTCATGCTATAGGAAGGGTCTAAGGTTTG
Source organism: Ambystoma mexicanum (assembly GCF_040938575.1). Classification (NCBI taxonomy): domain Eukaryota; kingdom Metazoa; phylum Chordata; class Amphibia; order Caudata; family Ambystomatidae; genus Ambystoma; species Ambystoma mexicanum. The sequence goes on along the minus strand of NW_027182436.1, from coordinate 2,679,625 downwards.
GAAGGGGAAGGATTTGTATATCACATCTCATGGTGTAGGACCGGTCTCAGGTTTGGCATTAGAAGCATTGAGATATCAAGTCTCATGGTATAGGACGGGTCTCAGAATTGGAATGGGAAGGAGTTGGATATCACATCTCAAGCTATGGGAAGGGTCTCAGGATTGTAATGGGAAGGACTTGGATATCACATCGACATGTTATAGGAAGGGTCTCAGGTTTGGTATTAGAAGCATTGAGATATCAAGTCTCATGGTATAGGACGGGCCTCAGAATTGGAATGGGAAGGAGTTGGATATCCCATCTCAAGCTATAGGAAGGGTCTCAGGATTGGAATGGGAAGGAGTTGGATATCACATCTCAAGCTACAGGATGAGTCTCAGGATTGGAATGGGAAGGAGTTTGATATCACATCTCATGCCATGGTATGGGTCTCAGGTTTTGTAGAAGCATTGGGCTATCACATCTCATGCTTTCGGAAGGGTATCAGGATTGGATTTGGAAGGAGTTGGATATCCCATCTCATGCTATAGGAAGGGTCTAAGGTTGGAATGGGAAGGAGTTGGATATCACATCTCATGTTATAGGAAGGGTCTCAGGATTGGAATGGGAAGGACTTGGATATCACATCTCATGCTGTAGGAAGGCTCTCGGGTTTGGAAAGGGAAGGAGTGGGCTATCACATTTCATGTTAGAGGTAGGATCTCAGATTTGGTATTAGAGGCATTGAGATATCACATCTCATGCTATCAGAAGGGTATCAGGATTGGAATGGGAAGGAGTTGGATATCACATCTCATGCTAAAGGGAGGGTCTCAGGTTTGGAAGGGGAAGGATTTGGATATCACATCTCATGTTATAGGAAGGATCTCAGGTTTGGTATTAGAAGCATTGAGATATCACAACTCATGCTATCGGAAGGATCTCAGGTTTGGTATTAGAAGCATTGAGATATCACATCTCATGCTATAGGAAGGGTCTCAGGATTGGAATGGGAAGGAGTTGGATATCACATTTCATGTTATAGGAAGGATCTCAGGTTTGGTATTAGAAGCATTGAGATATCACATCTCATGCTATAGGAAGGTTCTCAGGATTGGACTGGGATGGAGTTGGATATCACATCTCATGCTATAGGAAGGGTCTCAGGTTTGGTATAAGCATTGAGATATCACATCTCTGCTATCGGAAGGGTCTCAGGATTGGAATGGGAAGGACTTAGATATCACATCTCATGCTATAGGGAGGGTCTCAGTTTTGATATTAGAAGCATTGAGATATCACATCTCATGCTATCGGAAGGGTGTCAGGATTGGAATGGGAAGGAGTTGGATATCACATCTCATGTTATAGGAAGGGTCTCAGGATTGGAATGGGAAGGACTTGGATATCACATCTCATGCTGTAGGAAGGCTCTCAGGTTTGGAAAGGGAAGGAGTGGGCTATCACATTTCATGTTAGAGGTAGGATCTCAGGTTTGGTATTAGAGGCATTGAGATATCACATCTCATGCTATCAGAGGGGTATCAGGATTGGAATGGGAAGGAGTTGGATATCACATCTCATGCTAAAGGGAGGGTCTCAGGTTTGGAAGGGGAAGGATTTGGATATCACATCTCATGTTATAGGAAGGATCCCAGGTTTGGTATTATAAGCATTGAGAATAGCACAACTCATGCTATCGGAAGGATCTCAGGTTTGGTATTAGAAGCATTGAGATATCACATCTCATGCTATAGGAAGGGTCGCAGGATTGGAATGGGAAGGAGTTGGATATCACATCTCATGTTGTAGGAAGGGTCTCAGGTTTGGTATTAGAAGCATTGAGATATCACATCTCATGCTATAGGAAGGGTCTCAGGATTGGAATGGGAAGGAGTTGGATATCACATCTCATGCTAAAGGAAGGGTCTCAGTTTTGGTAGAAGCATTGAGATATCACATCTCATGCTATAGGGAGGGCTCAGGATTGGAATGGGAAGGAGTTGGATATCACATCTCATGCTATAGGAAGGGTCTCAGGTTTGGTATAAGCATTGAGATATCACATCTCTGCTATCGGAAGGGTCTCCGGATTGGAATGGGACGGACTTAGATAATACATCTCATGCTATAGGGAGGGTCTCAATTTTGATATTAGAAGCATTGAGATATCACATCTCATGCTATAGGAAGGGTCTCAGGATTGGAATGGGAGGAGCTGGATATCACATCTCATGCTAAAGGAAGGGTCTCAGGTTTGGAAGGGGAAGGATTTGGATATCACATCTCATGTTATAGGACGGGTCTCAGGTTTGGTATTAGAAGCATTGAGATATCACATCTCATGCTATAGGAAGTGTGTCAGGATTGGAATGGGAAGGAGTTGGATATCACATCTCATGCTATAGGAAGGGTTTCAGGTTTGGTAGAAGCATTGAGATATCACATCTCATGCTATAGGAAGAGTCTCAGGTTTGGGAAGGGAAGGATTTGGATTTCACATCTCATGTTATAGGATGGTTCTCATGTTTGGTTTTTGAAGCATTGAGATATCACATCTCATGCTATCGGAAGGGTCTCAGGTTTGGAATGGGAAGTAGTTGGATATCACATCTCATGTTATAGGAAGGATCTCAGGTTTGGTATTAGAAGCATTGAGATATCACATCTCATGCTATAGGAAGGGTCTCAGGATTGGAATGTGAAGGATTTGGATATCACATCTCATGCTAAAGGAAGGGTCTCAGGTTTGGAATGGGAAGGAGTTGGATATGACATATCTTGTTATAGGGAGGGTCTCAGGATTTGAATGGCAAGGAGTTGGATATCACATCTCATGCCATAGGAAGGGTCTCAGGTTTGGTATAAGCATTGAGATATCACATCTCTGCTATCGGAAGGGTCTCAGGATTGGATTGGGAAGGAGTTGGATATCCCTTCTCATACTATAGGGTCTCAGGTTGGAATGGGAAGGAGTTGGATATCACATCTCATGTTATAGGAAGGGTCTCAGGATTGGAATGGGAAGAATTTGGATATCACATCTCTTGCTATAGGAAGGGTCTAAGGTTTTTTATTAGAAACATTGAGATATCACATCTCATGCTATAGGAAGGGTTTTAGGATTGGAATGGGAAGGATTTGGATATCACATCTCATGCCAAAGGAAGGGTCTCAGGTTTGGAAGGGGAAAGATTTGGATATCATATCTCATGTTATAGGACGGGTCCCAGGTTTGGTATTAGAAGCATTGAGATATCACATCTCATGGTATAGGAAGGGTCTCAGGGTTGGAATGGGAAGGAGTTGGATATCACATCTCATGCTAAAGGAAGGGTCTCAGGTTTGGTAGAAGCATTGAGATATCACATCTCATGCTATAGTAGGGGTCTCAGGATTTGAATGGCAAGGAGTTGGATATCACATCTCATGCCATAGGAAGGGTCTCAGGTTTGGTATAAGCATTGTGATATCACATCTCTGCTATCGGAAGGGTCTCAGGATTGGATTGGGAAGGAGTTGGATATCCCTTCTCATGCTATAGGAAGGGTCTCAGGTTGGAATGGGAAGGAGTTGGATATCACAACTCATGTTATAGGAAGGGTCTCAGGATTGGAATGGGAAGGATTTGGATATCACATCTCTTGCTATAGGAAGGGTCTCAGGATTGGAATGTGAAGGATTTGGATATCACATCTCATGTCATAGGAAGGATCTCAGGTTTGGTATTAGAAGCATTGTTATATCACATCTCATGCTATAGGAATGGTCTCAGGATTGGAATGGGTAGGAGTTGGATATTACATTCTTGCTATAGGAAGGGTCTAATGTTTGGAATGGGAAGGAGTTGGATATCACATATGCTATAGGAAGTGTCTCAGGTTTGGAACGGGAAGGAGTTGGATATCACATCTCATGTTATAGGAAGGGTCTCAGGTTTGGTATAAGCATTGAGATATCACATCTCTGCTATTGGAAGTGGCTCAGGATTGGAATGGGAAGGAGTTGGATATCCCATCTCATGTTATAGGACGGGTCTCTGGTTTGGTATTAGAATCATTGAGATATCACATTGCATGCTGTAGGAAGAGTCTAAGGATTGGAATGGGATGGACTTGGATATCACATCTCATGCTATAGGTAGGCTCTCAGGTTTGGGATAAGCATTTAGATATCACATCTCATGCTATAGGAAGGGTCTCAGGATTGGAATGGGAAGGATTTGGATATCACATCTCATGCTATAGGAAGGGTCTCCGGTTTGGTATAAGCATGGAGATATCACTTCTCATGCTATAGGAAGGGTCTCAGGATTGGAATGGGAAGGAGTTGGATATCACATCTCATGTTATAGGAAGGATCTCAGGTTTGGTATTAGAAGCATTGAGACATCACATCTCATGCTATAGGAAGGGTCTCAGGATTGGAATGGGAAGGAGTTGGATATCACATCTCATGCTATAGGAAGGGTCTCAGATTTGGTATAAGCATTGAGATATCACATCTCATGCTATAGGAAGGGTCTCAGGATTGGAATGGGAAGGAGTTGTATATGACATCTCAGGCCATAGGAAGGGTCTCAGGTTTGGTATAAGCATTGAGATATAACATCTCTGCTATCGGAAGGGTCTCAGGATTGGAATGGGAAGAAGTTGGATATCCCATCTCATGTTATAGGAAGGGTCTCAGGTTTGGTATTAGATGCATTGAGATATCACATCTCATGCTATAGGAAGGGTCTCAGGATTGGAATGGGAAGGACTTAGATGTCACATCTCATGCTATAGGGAGGGTCTCAAGTTTGATATTAGAAGCATTGAGATAACAAATCTCATGATATCGGAAGGGTCTCAGGATTGGAATGGGAAGGAGTTGGATATCACATCTCATGATAAAGGAAGGGTCTAAAGTTTGGAAGGGGAAGGATTTGGATATCACATCTCATGTTATAGGACGGGTCTCAGGTTTGGTATTAGAAGCATTGAGATATCAAGTCTCATGGTATAGGAAGGGTCTCAGAATTGACATGGGACGGAGTTTGATATCACATCTCATGCCATAGTATGGGTCTCAGGTTTGGTAGAAGCATTGGGATATCACATCTCATGCTATCGGAAGGGTATCAGTATTGGATTTGGAAGGAGTTGGATATCCCATCTCATGCTATAGGAAGGGTCTCAGGTTGGAATGGGAAGGAGTTGGATATCACAACTCATGCTATAGGAAGGGCCTCAAGATTGGAATGGGAAGGAGTTGTATATGATATCTCAGGCCATAGGAAGGGTCTCAGGTTTGGTATAAGCATGGAGATATCACTTCTCATGCTATAGGAAGGGTCTCAGGATTGGAATGGGAAGGAGTTGGATATCACATCTCATGTTATAGGAAGGATCTCAGGTTTGGTATTAGAAGCATTGAGACATCACATCTCATGTTATAGGAAGGGTCTCAGGATTGGAATGGGAAGAAGTTGGATATCACATCTCATGCTATAGGAAGGGTCTCAGGTTTGGTATAAGCATTGAGATATCACATCTCATGCTATAGGAAGGGTATCAGGATTGGAATGGGAAGGAGTTGGATATCAAATCTCATGCTATAGGAAGGGTCTCAGGATTTTAATGAGAAGGAGTTGTATATGACATCTCAGGCCATAGGAAGGGTCTCAGGTTTGGTATAAGCATTGAGATATCACATCTCTGCTATCGGAAGGGTCTCAGGATTCTAATGGGAAGGACTTGGATGTCACATCTCATGCTATAGGGAGGGTCTCAAGTTTGATATTAGAAGCATTGAGATAACAAATCTCATGATATCGGAAGGGTCTCAGGATTGGAATGGGAAGGAGTTGGATATCACATCTCATGATAAAGGAAGGGTCTAAGGTTTGGAAGGGGAAGGATTTGGATATCACATCCCATGTTATAGGATGGGTCTCAGGTTTGGTATTAGAAGCATTGAGATATCAAGTCTCATGGTATAGGAAGGGTCTCAGAATTGGAATGGGAAGGAGTTGAATATCACATCTCAAGCTATAGGAAGGGTCTCAGGATTGGAATGGGAAGGAGTTTGTTATCACATCTCATGCCATAGTATGGGTCTCAGGTTTTGTAGAAGCATTGGGATATCACATCTCATGCTATCGGAAGGGTCTCAGGTTGGAATGGGAAGGAGTTGGATATCACATCTCATGTTATAGGAAGTGTCTCAGGATGGGAACGGGAAGGAGTTGGATATCACATCTCATGTTATAGGAAGGATCTCAGGTTTGGTATTAGAAGCATTGAGACATCACATCTCATGTTATAGGAAGGGTCTCAGGATTGGAATGGGAAGAAGTTGGATATCACATCTCATGCTATAGGAAGGGTCTCAGGTTTGGTATAAGCATTGAGATATCACATCTCATGCTATAGGAAGGGTATCAGGATTGGAATGGGAAGGAGTTGGATATCACATCTCATGCTATAGGAAGGGTTTCAGGATTTTAATGAGAAGGAGTTGTATATGACATCTCAGGCCATAGGAAGGGTCTCAGGTTTGGTATAAGCACTGAGATATCACATCTCTGCTTTCGGAAGGGTCTCAGGATTCTAATGGGAAGGACTTGTATGTCACATCTCATGCTATAGGTAAGGTCTCAATTTTGATATTAGAAGCATTGAGATAACAAATCTCATGATATCGGAAGGGTCTCAGGATTGGAATGGGAAGGAGTTGGATATCACATCTCATGATAAAGGAAGGGTCTAAGGTTTGGAAGCGGAAGGATTTAGATATCACATCCCATGTTATAGGATGGGTCTCAGGTTTGGTATTAGAAGCATTGAGATATCAAGTCTCATGGTATAGGAAGGGTCTCAGAATTGGAATGGGAAGGAGTTGGATATCACATCTCAAGCTATAGGAAGGGTCTCATGAATGGAATGGGAAGGAGTTTGATATCACATCTCATGCCATAGTATGGGTCTCAGGTTTGGTAGAAACATTGGGATATCACATCTCATGCTATCGGAAGGGTCTCAGGTTGGAATGGGAAGGAGTTGGATATCACATTTCATGTTATAGGAAGGGTCTCAGGATTGGAATGGGAAGGATTTGGATATCACATCTCATGTTATAGGAAGGGTCTCAGGATTGGAATGGGAAGGACTTGGATATCACATCTCAAGCTACAGGAAGGGTCTCAGGAATGGAATGGGAAGGAGTTTGATATCACATCTTATGCCATAGTATGGGTCTCAGGTTTGGTAGAAGCATTGGGATATCACATCTCATGCTATCGGAAGGGTCTCAGGTTGGAATGGGAAGGAGTTGGATATCACATCTCATGTTATAGGAAGGGTCTCAGGAATGGAATGGGAAGTAGTTTGATATCACATCTCATGCCATAGTATGGGTCTCAGGTTTGGCAGAAGCATTGGGATATCACATCTCATGCTATCGGAGGGGTCTCAGGTTGGAATGGGAAGGAGTTGGATATCACATCTCATGTTATAGGAAGGGTCTCAGGATTGGAATGGGAAGGATTTGGATATCACATCTCATGTTATATGAAGGGTCTCAGGATTGGAATGGGAAGGACTTGGATATCATATCTCATGCTATGGGAAGGCTCTCAGGTTTGGAAGGGGAAGGAGTTGGATATCACATTTCATGTTATAGGAAGGATCTCAGGTTTGGTATTAGAAGCATTCAGACATCACATCTCATGCTATAGGAAGGGTCTCAGGATTGGAATGGGAAGGAGTTGGATATCCCATCTCATGCTATAGGAAGGGTCTCAGGTTGGAATGGGAAGGAGTTGGATATCACATCTCATGCTATAGGAAGGGTCTCAGGATTGGAATGGGAAGGAGTTGGATATCCGTTCTCATGCTATAGGAAGGGTCTCAGGTTGGAATGGGAAGGAGTTGGATATCACAACTCATGTTATAGGAAGGGTCTCAGGATTGGAATGGGAAGGATTTGGATATCACATCTCTTGCTATAGGAAGGGTCTCAGGATTGGAATGGGAAGGATTTGGATATCACATCTCATGTCATAGGAAGGATCTCAGGTTTGGTATTAGAAGCATTGATATATCACATCTCATGCTATAGGAATGGTCTCAGGATTGGAATGGGTAGGAGTTGGATATTACATTCTTGCTATAGGAAGGGTCTAATGTTTGGAATGGGAAGGAGTTGGATATCACATATGCTATAGGAAGTGTCTCAGGTTTGGAACGGGAAGGAGTTGGATATCACATCTCATGTTATAGGAAGGGTCTCAGGTTTGGTATAAGCATTGAGATATCACATCTCTGCTATTGGAAGTGGCTCAGGATTGGAATGGGAAGGAGTTGGATATCCCATCTCATGTTATAGGACGGGTCTCTGGTTTGGTATTAGAATCATTGAGATATCACATTGCATGCTGTAGGAAGGGTCCAAGGATTGGAATGGGATGGACTTGGATATCACATCTCATGCTATAGGTAGGCTCTCAGGTTTGGGATAAGCATTTAGATATCACATCTCATGCTATAGGAAGGGTCTCAGGATTGGAATGGGAAGGATTTGGATATCACATCTCATGCTATAGGAAGGGTCTCCGGTTTGGTATAAGCATGGAGATATCACTTCTCATGCTATAGGAAGGGTCTCAGGATTGGAATGGGAAGGAGTTGGATATCACATCTCATGCTATAGGAAGGGTCTCAGATTTGGTATAAGCATTGAGATATCACATCTCATGCTATAGGAAGGGTCTCAGGATTGGAATGGGAAGGAGTTGTACATGACATCTCAGGCCATAGGAAGGGTCTCAGGTTTGGTATAAGCATTGAGATATCACATCTCATGTTATAGGAAGGGTCTCAGGATTGGAATGGGAAGGACTTAGATGTCACATCTCATGCTATAGGGAGGGTCTCAAGTTTGATATTAGAAGCATTGAGATAACAAATCTCATGATATCGGAAGGGTCTCAGGATTGGAATGGGAAGGAGTTGGATATCACATCTCATGATAAAGGAAGGGTCTAAGGTTTGGAAGGGGAAGGATTTGGATATCACATCTCATGTTATAGGACGGGTCTCAGGTTTGGTATAAGCACTGAGATATCACATCTCTGCTATCGGAAGGGTCTCAGGATTCTAATGGGAAGGACTTGGATATCACATCTCATGATAAAGGAAGGGTCTAAGGTTTGGAAGCGGAAGGATTTGGATATCACATCCCATGTTATAGGATGGGTCTCAGGTTTGGTATTAGAAGCATTGAGATATCAAGTCTCATGGTATTGGAAGGGTCTCAGAATTGGAATGGGAAGGAGTTGGATATCACATCTCAAGCTATAGGAAGGGTCTCATGAATGGAATGGGAAGGAGTTTGATATCACATCTCATGCCATAGTATGGGTCTCAGGTTTGGTAGAAACATTGGGATATCACATCTCATGCTATCGGAAGGGTCTCAGGTTGGAATGGGAAGGAGTTGGATATCACATCTCATGTTATAGGAAGGGTCTCAGGATTGGAATGGGAAGGATTTGGATATCACATCTCATGTTATAGGAAGGGTCTCAGGATTGGAATGGGAAGGACTTGGATATCACATCTCAAGCTATAGGAAGTGTCTCAGGAATGGAATGGGAAGGAGTTTGATATCACATCTCATGCCATAGTATGGGTCTCAGGTTTGGTAGAAGCATTGGGATATCACATCTCATGCTATCGGAAGGGTCTCAGGTTGGAATGGGAAGGAGTTGGATATCACATCTCATGTTATAGGAAGGGTCTCAGGAATGGAATGGGAAGGAGTTTAATATCACATCTCATGCCATAGTATGGGTCTCAGGTTTGGTAGAAGCATTGGGATATCACATCTCATGCTATCGGAAGGGTCTCAGGTTGGAATGGGAAGGAGTTGGATATCACATCTCATGTTATAGGAAGGGTCTCAGGATTGGAATGGGAAGGATTTGGATATCACATCTCATGTTATAGTAAGGGTCTCAGGATTGGAATGGGAAGGACTTGGATATCATATCTCATGCTATGGGAAGGCTCTCAGGTTTGGAAGGGGAAGGAGTTGGATATCACATTTCATGTTATAGGAAGGATCTCAGGTTTGGTATTAGAAGCATTCAGACATCACATCTCATGCTATAGGAAGGGTCTCAGGATTGGAATGGGAAGGAGTTGGATATCCCATCTCATGCTATAGGAAGGGTCTCAGGTTGGAATGGGAAGGAGTTGGATATCACATCTCATGCTATAGGAAGGGTCTCAGGATTGGAATGGGAAGGAGTTGGATATCCCTTCTCTTGCTATAGGAAGGGTCTCAGGTTGGAATGGGAAGGAGTTGGATATCACAACTCATGTTATAGGAAGGGTCTCAGGATTGGAATGGGAAGGATTTGGATATCACATCTCTTGCTATAGGAAGGGTCTCAGGATTGGAATGGGAAGGATTTGGATATCACATCTCATGTCATAGGAAGGATCTCAGGTTTGGTATTAGAAGCATTGATATATCACATCTCATGCTATAGGAATGGTCTCAGGATTGGAATGGGTAGGAGTTGGATATTACATTCTTGCTATAGGAAGGGTCTAATGTTTGGAATGGGAAGGAGTTGGATATCACATATGCTATAGGAAGTGTCTCAGGTTTGGAACGGGAAGGAGTTGGATATCACATCTCATGTTATAGGAAGGGTCTCAGGTTTGGTATAAGCATTGAGATATCACATCTCTGCTATTGGAAGTGGCTCAGGATTGGAATGGGAAGGAGTTGGATATCCCATCTCATGTTATAGGACGGGTCTCTGGTTTGGTATTAGAATCATTGAGATATCACATTGCATGCTGTAGGAAGGGTCCAAGGATTGGAATGGGATGGACTTGGATATCACATCTCATGCTATAGGTAGGCTCTCAGGTTTGGGATAAGCATTTAGATATCACATCTCATGCTATAGGAAGGGTCTCAGGATTGGAATAGGAAGGATTTGGATATCACATCTCATGCTATAGGAAGGGTCTCCGGTTTGGTATAAGCATGGAGATATCACTTCTCATGCTATAGGAAGGGTCTCAGGATTGGAATGGGAAGGAGTTGGATATCACATCTCATGCTATAGGAAGGGTCTCAGATTTGGTATAAGCAGTGAGATATCACATCTCATGCTATAGGAAGGGTCTCAGGATTGGAATGGGAAGGAGTTGTATATGACATCTCAGGCCATAGGAAAGGTCTCAGGTTTGGTATAAGCATTGAGATATAACATCTCTGCTATCGGAAGGGTCTCAGGATTGGAATGGGAAGGAGTTGGATATCCCATCTCATGTTATAGGAAGGGTCTCAGGTTTGGTATTAGATGCATTGAGATATCACATCTCATGCTATAGGAAGGGTCTCAGGATTGGAATGGGAAGGACTTAGATGTCACATCTCATGCTATAGGGAGGGTCTCAAGTTTGATATTAGAAGCATTGAGATAACAAATCTCATGATATCGGAAGGGTCTCAGGATTGGAATGGGAAGGAGTTGGATATCACATCTCATGATAAAGGAAGGGTCTAAGGTTTGGAAGGGGAAGGATTTGGATATCACATCTCATGTTATAGGACGGGTCTCAGGTTTGGTATAAGCACTGAGATATCACATCTCTGCTATCGGAAGGGTCTCAGGATTCTAATGGGAAGGACTTGTATGTCACATCTCATGCTATAGGTAAGGTCTCAATTTTGATATTAGAAGCATTGAGATAACAAATCTCATGATATCGGAAGGGTCTCAGGATTGGAATGGGAAGGAGTTGGATATCACATCTCATGATAAAGGAAGGGTCTAAGGTTTGGAAGCGGAAGGATTTGGATATCACATCCCATGTTATAGGATGGGTCTCAGGTTTGGTATTAGAAGCATTGAGATATCAAGTCTCATGGTATTGGAAGGGTCTCAGAATTGGAATGGGAAGGAGTTGGATATCACATCTCAAGCTATAGGAAGGGTCTCATGAATGGAATGGGAAGGAGTTTGATATCACATCTCATGCCATAGTATGGATCTCAGGTTTGGTAGAAACATTGGGATATCACATCTCATGCTATCGGAAGGGTCTCAGGTTGGAATGGGAAGGAGTTGGATATCACATCTCATGTTATAGGAAGGGTCTCAGGATTGGAATGGGAAGGATTTGGATATCACATCTCATGTTATAGGAAGGGTCTCAGGATTGGAATGGGAAGGACTTGGATATCACATCTCAAGCTATAGGAAGTGTCTCAGGAATGGAATGGGAAGGAGTTTGATATCACATCTCATGCCATAGTATGGGTCTCAGGTTTGGTAGAAGCATTGGGATATCACATCTCATGCTATCGGAAGGGTCTCAGGTTGGAATGGGAAGGAGTTGGATATCACATCTCATGTTATAGGAAGGGTCTCAGGAATGGAATGGGAAGGAGTTTGATATCACATCTCATGCCATAGTATGGGTCTCAGGTTTGGTAGAAGCATTGGGATATCACATCTCATGCTTTCGGAAGGGTCTCAGGTTGGAATGGGAAGGACTTGGATATCATATCTCATGCTATGGGAAGGCTCTCAGGTTTGGAAGGGGAAGGAGTTGGATATCACATTTCATGTTATAGGAAGGATCTCAGGTTTGGTATTAGAAGCATTCAGACATCACATCTCATGCTATAGGAAGGGTCTCAGGATTGGAATGGGAAGGAGTTGGATATCCCATCTCATGCTATAGGAAGGGTCTCAGGTGGAATGGGAAGGAGTTGGATATCACATCTCATGCTATAGGAAGGGTCTCAGGATTGGAATGGGAAGGAGTTGGATATCCCTTCTCATGCTATAGGAAGGGTCTCAGGTTGGAATGGGAAGGAGTTGGATATCACAACTCATGTTTATAGGAAGGGTCTCAGGATTGGAATGGGAAGGATTTGGATATCACATCTCTTGCTATAGGAAGGGTCTCAGGATTGGAATGGGAAGGATTTGGATATCACATCTCATGTCATAGGAAGGATCTCAGGTTTGGTATTAGAAGCATTGATATATCACATCTCATGCTATAGGAATGGTCTCAGGATTGGAATGGGTAGGAGTTGGATATTACATTCTTGCTATAGGAAGGGTCTAATGTTTGGAATGGGAAGGAGTTGGATATCACATATGCTATCGGAAGTGTCTCAGGTTTGGAACGGGAAGGAGTTGGATATCACATCTCATGTTATAGGAAGGGTCTCAGGTTTGGTATAAGCATTGAGATATCACATCTCTGCTATTGGAAGTGGCTCAGGATTGGAATGGGAAGGAGTTGGATATCCCATCTCATGTTATAGGACGGGTCTCTGGTTTGGTATAAGCATGGAGATATCACATTGCATGCTGTAGGAAGGGTCTAAGGATTGGAATGGGATGGACTTGGATATCACATCTCATGCTATAGGTAGGCTCTCAGGTTTGGGATAAGCATTTAGATATCACATCTCATGCTATAGGAAGGGTCTCAGGATTGGAATGGGAAGGATTTGGATATCACATCTCATGCTATAGGAAGGGTCTCCGGTTTGGTATAAGCATGGAGATATCACTTCTCATGCTATTTGAAGGGTCTCAGGATTGGAATGGGAAGGAGTTGGATATCACATCTCATGCTATAGGAAGGGTCTCAGATTTGGTATAAGCATTGAGATATCACATCTCATGCTATAGGAAGGGTCTCAGGATTGGAATGGGAAGGAGTTGTATATGACATCTCAGGCCATAGGAAGGGTCTCAGGTTTGGTATAAGCATTGAGATATAACATCTCTGCTATCGGAAGGGTCTCAGGATTGGAATGGGAAGGAGTTGGATATCCCATCTCATGTTATAAGAAGGGTCTCAGGTTTGGTATTAGATGCATTGAGATATCACATCTCATGCTATAGGAAGGGTCTCAGGATTGGAATGGGAAGGACTTAGATGTCACATCTCATGCTATAGGGAGGGTCTCAAGTTTGATATTAGAAGCATTGAGATAACAAATCTCATGATATCGGAAGGGTCTCAGGATTGGAATGGGAAGGAGTTGGATATCACATCTCATGATAAAGGAAGGGTCTAAGGTTTGGAAGGGGAAGGATTTGGATATCACATCTCATGTTATAGGACGGGTCTCAGGTTTGGTATTAGAAGCATTGAGATATCAAGTCTCATGGTATAGGAAGGGTCTCAGAATTGACATGGGAAGGAGTTGGATATCACATCTCAAGCTATAGGAAGGGTCTCAGGATTGGAATGGGAAGGAGTTTGATATCACATCTCATGCCATAGTATGGGTCTCAGGTTTGGTAGAAGCATTGGGATATCACATCTCATGCTATCGGAAGGGTATCAGTATTGGATTTGGAAGGAGTTGGATATCCCATCTCATGCTATAGGAAGGGTCTCAGGTTGGAATGGGAAGGAGTTGGATATCACATCTCATGCTATAGGAAGGGCCTCAAGATTGGAATGGCAAGGAGTTGTATATGATATCTCAGGCCATAGGAAGGGTCTCAGGTTTGGTATAAGCATGGAGATATCACTTCTCATGCTATAGGAAGGGTCTCAGGATTGGAATGGGAAGAAGTTGGATATCACATCTCATGCTATAGGAAGGGTCTCAGGTTTGGTATAAGCATTGAGATATCACATCTCTGCTATCGGAAGGGTCTCAGGATTCTAATGGGAAGGACTTGGATGTCACATCTCATGCTATAGGGAGGGTCTCAAGTTTGATATTAGAAGCATTGAGATAACAAATCTCATGATATCGGAAGGGTCTCAGGATTGGAATGGGAAGGAGTTGGATATCACATCTCATGATAAAGGAAGGGTCTAAGGTTTGGAAGGGGATGGATTTGGATATCACATCCCATGTTATAGGATGGGTCTCAGGTTTGGTATTAGAAGCATTGAGATATCAAGTCTCATGGTATAGGAAGGGTCTCAGAATTGGAATGGGAAGGAGTTGGATATCACATCTCAAGCTATAGGAAGGGTCTCAGGATTGGAATGGGAAGGAGTTTGTTATCACATCTCATGCCATAGTATGGGTCTCAGGTTTTGTAGAAGCATTGGGATATCACATCTCATGCTATCGGAAGGGTCTCAGGTTGGAATGGGAAGGAGTTGGATATCACATCTCATGTTATAGGAAGTGTCTCAGGATGGGAATGGGAAGGAGTTGGATATCACATCTCATGTTATAGGAAGGATCTCAGGTTTGGTATTAGAAGCATTGAGACATCACATCTCATGTTATAGGAAGGGTCTCAGGATTGGAATGGGAAGAAGTTGGATATCACATCTCATGCTATAGGAAGGGTCTCAGGTTTGGTATAAGCATTGAGATATCACATCTCATGCTATAGGAAGGGTATCAGGATTGGAATGGGAAGGAGTTGGATATCACATCTCATGCTATAGGAAGGGTCTCAGGATTTTAATGAGAAAGAGTTGTATATGACATCTCAGGCCATAGGAAGGGTCTCAGGTTTGGTATAAGCACTGAGATATCACATCTCTGCTATCGGAAGGGTCTCAGGATTGGAATGGGAAGGAGTTGGATATCACATCTCATGATAAAGGAAGGGTCTAAGGTTTGGAAGCGGAAGGATTTGGATATCACATCCCATGTTATAGGATGGGTCTCAGGTTTGGTATTAGAAGCATTGAGATATCAAGTCTCATGGTATAGGAAGGGTCTCAGAATTGGAATGGGAAGGAGTTGGATATCACATCTCAATCTATAGGAAGGATCTCATGAATGGAATGGGAAGGAGTTTGATATCACATCTCATGCCATAGTATGGGTCTCAGGTTTGGTAGAAACATTGGGATATCACATCTCATGCTATCGGAAGGGTCTCAGGTTGGAATGGGAAGGAGTTGGATATCACATCTCATGTTATAGGAAGGGTCTCAGTATTGGAATGGGAAGGATTTGGATATCACATCTCATGTTATAGGAAGGGTCTCAGGATTGGAATGGGAAGGACTTGGATATCACATCTCAAGCTATAGGAAGGGTCTCAGGAATGGAATGGGAAGGAGTTTGATATCACATCTCATGCCATAGTATGGGTCTCAGGTTTGGTAGAAGCATTGGGATATCACATCTCATGCTATCGGAAGGGTCTCAGGTTGGAATGGGAAGGAGTTGGATATCACATCTCATGTTATAGGAAGGGTCTCAGGAATGGAATGGGAAGGAGTTTGATATCACATCTCATGCCATAGTATGGGTCTCAGGTTTGGTAGAAGCATTGGGATATCACATCTCATGCTATCGGAATTGTCTCAGGTTGGAATGGGAAGGAGTTGGATATCACATCTCATGTTATAGGAAGGGTCTCAGGATTGGAATGGGAAGGATTTGGATATCACATCTCATGTTATAGGAAGGGTCTCAGGATTGGAATGACATCTCATGCTATAGGAAGGGTCTCGGGATTGGAATGGGAAGGAGTTGGATATCACATCTCATGCTAAAGGAAGGGTCTCAGGTTTGGTAGAAGCATTGAGATATCACATCTCATGCTATCGGAAATGTCTCAGGATTGGAATGGGAAGGAGCTGGATATCACATCTCATGCTAAAGGAAGGGTCTCAGGTTTGGAACGGGAAGGAGTTGGATATCACATCTCATGTTATAGGAAGGGTCTCAGGTTTGGTATAAGCATTGAGATATCATATCTCTGCTATCGGAAGTGTCTCAGGATTGGAATGGGAAGGAGTTGGATATCCCATCTCATGTTATAGGACTGGTCTCAGGTTTGTTATTAGAATCATTGAGATATCATATTGCATGCTGTAGGAAGGGTGTAAGTATTGGAATGGGAAGGACTTGGATATCACATCTCATGCTATAGATAGGCTCTCAGGTTTGGAAAGGGAAGGAGTTGGATATCACATTTCATGTTAGAGGAAGGATCTCAGGTTTGGTATTAGAGGCATTGAGATATCACATCTCATGCTATAGGAAGGGTCTCAGGATTGGAATGGGAAGGAGTTGGATATCACATCTCATGCTATAGGAAGGGTCTCAGGTTTGGTATAAGCATTGAGATATCACATCTCATGCTATAGGAAGGGTCTCTGGATTGGAATGGAATGAGTTGGATATCACATCTCATGTTATAGGAAGGATCTCAGGTTTGGTATTAGAAGCATTGAGACATCACATCCATGCTATAGGAAAGGTCTCAGGATTGGAATGGGAAGGAGTTGGATATCACATCTCATGCCGTAGGAAGGGTCTCAGGTTTGGTATAAGCATTGAGATATCACATCTCTGCAATCGAAAGGGTCTCAGGATTGGAATGGGAAGGAGTTGGATATCCCATCTCATGTTATAGGAAGAGTCTCAGGTTTGGTATTAGAATCATTGAGATATCACATCTCATGCTATAGGAAGTGTCTCAGGATTGGAATGGGAAGGACTTGGATAGCACATCTCATGCTATAGGGAGGGTCTCAAGTTTGATATTAGAAGCATTGAGATATCACATCTCATGCTATAGGAAGGGTCTCAGGATTGGAATGGGAAGGAGTTGGATATCACATCTCATGCTATAGGAAGGGTCTCAGGTTTGGTATAAGCAGTGAGATATCACATCTCATGCTATAGGAAGTGTCTCAGGATTGGAATGGGAAGGAGTTGGATATCACATCTCATGTTATAGGAAGGATCTCAGGTTTGGTATAAGCATTGAGATATCACATCTTTGCTATCGGAAGGGTCTCAGGATTGGAATGGGAAGGAGTTGGATATCCCATCTCATGTTATAGGAGGAGTCTCAGGTTTGGTATTAGAAGCATTGCGATATCACATCTCATGCTATAGGAAGTGTCTCAGGATTGGAATGGGAAGGACTTGGATATTACATCTCATGCTATAGGGAGGGTCTCAAGTTTGATATTAGAAGCATTGAGATATCACATCTCATGCTATAGGAAGGGTCTCAGGATTGGAATGGGAAGGAGTTGGATATCACATCTCATGCTATAGGAAGGGTCTCAGGTTTGGTATAAGCAGTGAGATATCACATCTCATGCTATAGGAAGTGTCTCAGGATTGGAATGGGAAGGAGTTGGATATCACATCTCATGTTGTAGGAAGGATCTCAGGTTTGGCATAAGCATTCAGATATCACATCTCTGCTATCGGAAGGGTCTCAGGATTGGAATGGGAAGGAGTTGGATATTCCCATCTCATGTTATAGGAAGGGTCTCAGATTTGGTATTAGAAGCATTGAGATATCACATCTCATGCTATATGAAGGGTCTCAGGATTGGAATGGGAAGGACTTGGATATCACCTCTCATGCTATAGGGAGGGTCTCAAGTTTGATATTAGAAGCATTGAGATATCACATCTCATGATATCGGAAGGGTCTCAGGATTGGAATGGGAAGGAGTTGGATATCACATCTCATGATAAAGGAAGGGTCTTAGGTTTGGAAGGGGAAGGATTTGGATATCACATCTCATATTATAGGACGGGTCTCAGGTTTGGTATTAGAAGCATTGAGATATCAAGTCTCATGGTATAGGAAGGGTCTCAGAATTGGAATGGGAAGGAGTTGGATATCACATCTCAAGCTATAGGAAGGGTCTCAGGATTGGAATGGGAAGGAGTTTGATATCACATCTCATGCCATAGTATGTGTCTCAGGTTTGGTAGAAGCATTGGGATATCACATCTCATGCTATCGGAAGGGTATCAGAATTGGATTTGGAAGGAGTTGGATATCCCATCTCATGCTATAAGAAGGGTCTCAGGTTGGAATGGGAAGGAGTTGGATATCACATCTCATTGCTAAGACGGATTTCTGAACTCTGTCCTGGTGGCGCAGAAGTTCAGAAGGCCAACCTAATTACTTGGAACAGGGTAACCTCTGGACGAGCCATTCCAATCAAGGTAGCGATCGCGGCGGTCAAGACTAGGTCTCAAGAGGGGTGAGGGTGACTGAAAGCCCACAATGAGCACACAAAGCAAGATCACTTACAAACTACTCCAAACAGTTGTTATATTAAAAATATATACACATTTATTTCAAGGCCTTTAAAACAATGACCGTAGCGAGAAAATCACAATATAACTATATTAAACCAACACATACCATATCAACACAATATATATACAAATACGACAGTCTCAAGCGTTATATGCACGAAATGGGTAGTCCACCTAAAAGGGAAGGAAGACAGGCAGTGCGAAATAATGCTTAGACCCAGTTCGCCTTCAGAGGCACCTAACTAGATGGAAGTCCGAGCCCTGCGAAGAGTGGAGCCTTGTGCTCAAAAGTACCTGCACGCGCTGGTGCCAACGGGCAAAAGGAGAAGCTCTTCGAGGGAAATCAGGCAGTTCAGTTTAGTGCACAAAAGAAGAACAAGTTCTGCGACTCAAGCGCAGCCTCCACAGTGGGCAGAAGCAGAGCGCGAGTACGGAAAAGGGTTGCTGTTTTACACAGCGGGGAAAAGCAATGGGCTCCTGCAGGAGGGCGACCAGATCCTAGCTATGCTACTCACCGGTCCCCGATGCAAGCAGACCCAGGCTTCTCCGCGTCAGTTTCTGCAGCTGGCAGGTTCAGAAGAGCAGGGAACGCCTCGTCATCGTGTTGAGTAAAAAAGACGTCCCAATCGAAGAAACCTGCACAGTTTGTTACCACAGCAGGGCAACGGAGCGGCCGTGTGTATCTGAGCCAAATGTACACTACTCACTTCCGACTTGGGAACGCCAAGTGTACGAAGCGTGTGAGAGTGACAAGGACTTGAAATACTACACAACCTGGCGGCGGTTACAGAGCAAGACTCCCGTGTAAGCTGGTCAGTCAGCTGGATGGCCCAGAGACACTTCCGAAGGCTTACTGGCAGGAGATGGTGAAGATGCCGAGAATAGCTGTTCCCGCTATTCCAAAGGGTCGAAGTACCAGTACAGGCCTTCTGGTTCGATCAAAGGTGAAAAGGTTTTCACAAGACGACATCAGTGCAGAGGAGAAGTCCTTCAGCGGGTCACCAGCGATTCCTCGGTTCAGCCTCTTGGTTGCAGGATACTTGGCTCCTGTATTCCTTCGTTCGTGAGAACTCAGGAGATCGACATGGTAGTGGTGTTTCCAGCCCCCTCTTATCCACGGTTCCCTTTGCGCCAAAATGGAGGGGACCCAATGGGAGATCCGCTCATCAACACTCACACCATTCGTGGACCAATCACGGACCACGGTGGTCCCAGGCATTCACACCACCCTTGACTCTCTGGCACCCAGGATGTGTATTGGGACCAGACATCCCAGCCCACATCCTGGAGGCACACACAAGACATGTAGAAGCCCGCGAAAGCATCCGTGTTTCGCGGGAAAGTACATGCCCAAATAAGGAAGGCCCCGGGTCGGCTCGACCTGGGGAAGGTGAAGGGAGCAAGACGGTCAGCGGACAGGACAAAGGAGCCTCGTGGTCTGGCCATTTTGGGAGCCAGGCCACCATTTTGGGTTAAGCGCGGAAAACGCGCTTAGAACGCCAAAAGGAGCTCAAAACACAAGAAACGATCGCTGCCACCATTCCCGTCCCTGAATCACTTGCACCGATCAGATACAATCCTAAACAAGTATCTAGGGCCTGTAGAAGGCTAGAGACCCAAGAGAGCTGTAACTTAGCTTACAGTGCCCTCTTGTGTCATGTTGCACGAAAGCCGCAACATTATAAAAGAAACTACGGGAAACAGCGTTCCCCGGTACTGACTGTCTTAAGGGCATGTCAGTTTCCCCGTAAGAAAGGAGCGAAAGCCCAGAGGAGTGCGACAGAAGGCTGCACTTCTCTGGCAAAGTCAAGAACAAGGTGAAAAACAAAAGCAAAAAGTTTAGGGGTTGCCACATGGAAGGAAAATTACCTACAATTACGAAATCTTTCCTAACACTCGCCCCTCCCAGACTATGGACAGTGGGAACTAATCCACCCCTGGATGAGTCTCTTGTTCAGGTCGGTTAAACATTCTGGACAACCCATCAGCATTGCTATGTTGGACACCTGCCCTATGCTCAATAGTGAAGTCGAAGCCTTGTAGACTTATGGACCACCTAAGCAACTTTGGATTCTCCCCCTTCATGTTCATTAGCCACTTTAAAGGCTTATGGTCAGTTTGCACAGTAAAGTGGGTCCCATAGAGGTAGGGCCTCAGCTTCCTTAGGGCCCACACAACAGAGAAACATTCTTTCTCTACCGTGGACCATCTGAGCTCTCTGTCCTTAAGCTGGCGGCTAATAAAACCAATAGGGTGTTCCTTACCCTTCTCATCTACTTGTGATAGTACAGCTCCTATCCCAGTGTCAGAGGCGTCCGTCTGCACGATAAAAGGTCTTTGATAATCAGTGGCCCTGAGGACAGGGGCCTGGCACAAGGAGTCTTTTAAGCCATTGAAGGCCTTCTCACACTCGTCGGTCCAAGTTACCTTCTTGGGTTTCTTCAGAGTTGTGAGGGCAGGCAGAGGGGCAGCTATGGTGCCATAGTCTGCCACAAAATTGCGGTAATACCCCGTGAGTCCTAAGAAGGCTCTCACTTGGGTTTGTGTAGTGGGGGTAGGCCAGTCTCGTACTGTTTGTACTTTACTGGGAAGAGGCTGTATCCTCCCTCCACCTACTTCATGTCCAAGGTAAACCACGGAGCCTTGTCCAATCTGGCATTTACTAGCCTTTATGGTCAGGTGTGCTTTCTGAAGAGCCTGGAGCACAATCCCGAGGTGTTTCACATGGTCTTCCCAGGTGGCACTGAAAACTGCTATATCGTCCAGATATGCAAGACAGAATTCGTCCAACCCATTCAACACATGATTCACAAGCCTCTGGAAAGTGGCAGGTGCATTCTTCAACCCGAACGGCATTACCCGGAATTGGTAAAGGCCGTCTGGAGTAGAAAATGCTGTCTTCTCCTTGGCATGTTCTGCTAAAGCTATTTGCCAATAGCCAGCAGTGAGGTCAAATGTGCTGAGGTACTTGGAGGCACCCAAAGTATCCACCAGCTCATCTGTTCGAGGCAAGGGGTGTGCATCTGTCTTGGTGACAGCATTCAGAGCCCTGTAGTCCACGCAGAACCTCAATTCAGAAGTGCCTGCCTTTGGAACCAAAACCACAGGGCTGGACCAAGGACTACTAGAGGTTTCAATCACCCCAAGGTCTAACGTTTTGTTGACCTCGGTCTTAATATAAGACAGTACTTTATCTGACATCCTGTATCCCCTACTTTTGGTAGGTACACTGTCTCCTGTGTCAATGTTATGTGTGCACCAAGGTGTCAAACCAGGCGACTGTGAGAACAGGGGGGAAAACTGCCTAAGCAAACTTTTCACCTCAGCCTGCTGATCAGAAGTCAGGTGAGGGGCCACTCGGACACCCTCAAAGGAGCTATCTGAAGGACCGCTTTGGAACAGGTCGGGGAGAGGTTCAGACTCCTCTTCCTCAACATCTGAAGCCAGTAGCAGTGCTGCGATTTCGACTCTTGGGACGAAAGCCTTCAGCCTAGTCACGTGGAACACTTTTGGAGCCTGTCCAGGCCTTCCAAGGTCCACTAAATAGTTAACCTCACCCAGGGGCTCCACCACTGTGTAAGGGCCTGACCATTTGTCCTGTAAAGCTCGAGGCCTTATGGGATTCATGATCAGGACTTGCTGACCAGGTGTAAAGTTGATGAGGGAAGCTTTCTGGTCGTACCAATGTTTCACCAGCGCTTGTCCTGCCTTCAATTTATCACTAGCAAAGCCCATCAGAAGTACCATCCGTTTTCTGAGCCCTAGCACATAATCAACTACTTTGGTAGTAACAGGGGGAGTGGGCATCTCCCATCCCTCTTTGACGATGGCTAAGGGTCCCCGTACGGGATGACCGAACAGAAGTTCGAAGGGGCTGAAGCCAACACCCTCCTGTGGTACCTCTCGGTAGGCAAACAGTAAGCATGATAAAAGAAGATCCCATTTTCTTCTCTGAGGTTCCTCCAGAGCCCCAATCATGCTCTTTAACGTTCTGTTGAAACGTTCCACCAGACCATTGGTCTGGGGGTGGTATGCAGAAGAGAACTTGTAGGTGACCCCACATTCTTTCCACATAGCCTGCATATACTTCGACATAAAGTTGCTGCCACGATCCGACACAACTTCTTTAGGGAAGCCAACCCTAGTAAATATGCCAAGTAAAGCTTTTGCAACTGACTTGGCAGTTACAGTTTTCAATGGGATGGCCTCAGGATATCTGGTTGCATGGTCGACCAGCACCAGGATAAACCTATTGCCCGAGGATGTTTGCGGGTCAAGGGGACCAACGATGTCGATCCCTACCCTTTCAAATGGTACCCCCACAACTGGGAGCGGTACCAACGGAGCTTGGATTGTCGCGCCAACCTTACCAGACAACTGGCAGGAGGCACAACTCCTGCAGTGACTTTCTACTTGCACCCCCATCTTGGGCCAGTAGAAGTGCATGGATAACCTTTGCTTGGTCCTCTTCATACCAAGGTGACCAGCAAGGGGAACTTCATGCGCCAACTGCAGGGGGAAGGGCCTAACAGCAAGGGGAACCACCAACCTCCTATGGTCTCCTTATGTAGACTCTGTTGTGGGCTCACTATACAGGAGTCCACCTTCCCAATAAATCCTATGCGTCCCAGGAGGTTCACCCTCAAGCTGGGAGCAGGCCTGTCTCCTTAGGCCTTCCAGAGATGGGCACTCACTTTGGCCTTTACTGAATTTGTCCCTATCAGGACCTCCTTCAACTAACAAGTCGTTTAGTTCAGGATGATCGTTGGGGTCAAATACTTCAGGCATCGCCACCTCCTCGTCAGGCCCGGGCGATTGACCAACTTCCTCCACCGCAGTGGTAGGCGAGCTCGGGGGAATATTCTCTTTCCCTCGTCTTGACTTGTCGACTCCTTTCGCCTTGGGTTTCCCCTTCGGCTGGGGCGGCGTATTGGTCTTGGCCAATGCTGCCCGTGCTTGAGACCGTGTGTAGGGTCTTTCGGGAGTGTCTCCTACGAGCCCTAAAGCTCTGAGATCATTACCTAACAAGACCTTTCCCCGGACGTTTCTCTGAATGCTCACTGGAATCCTGACTGCTGTACCATTTAAAGTAAGATTTTCAGGTATTACTGGGAACATACGGAGTGGGCCGTCAGCCAACTTAGTGGGCCTCAGAGTAGCTCTGGCAACTTCCTCTGAGTCTACCAAGGTAGAATCCACTACAGTGCGACTGCACCCACTATCCCTAAGAGCTGGAGTATCTACCCCATTGATCAGCACACTGTCTTTAAAGTAGTGCTTGGTATTATCCGGAATCCTAGCATAAGCCTCTGTGACTTTAGGCTCCCAGGAACCCAGGGAAACTAAAACTACCCCAGCCTCTATCCCGCTGGGAAATGAGTCTGAGGAGAAGGATGCTCCTGTAATCTCTTCTTCCTCGTAGGAGGAGAAGGCCAGATTAGCGGAGTGGACCCCCAAAGGTCTAACCTTACACCGCGGATCCCCCTTCACGTGGTCAGTTGCTCCACAAGCAAAACAAGATCCATTGGGTCTGTTTACATAGGGAGGCTTATTGTAACCAGAGTTCTGTTTCGGAGGCTGACCTCCACTACCCTGCGAGTTCTCTTGTGTCTTACCCTTATGTTTCTTTATGTGGCCCTTATGAGAAGAAGATTTAGCAGATTCTCCACCCTCCATATCTTTGGACTTTTTCCCTTCCTCCTGCTTACCAGGATGAGTTTTGTCCTTATGGGACACTCGATGTGACACCCATAAGTCTGCTGCAATGGTCAGCTTCTTAGGATCTATCTCCTTCAAATCGGCCAAATGCTGCTTAAGCTCCGGGGAAGAAGATGCAAAAATGTGTTCCAGCATGACAAGATTTATCATGCCTTCGAAGGTAGAAACCTTATAACCTTCGACCCAGCCAGTTAAGTTTTTCAAGGATTCAGTGACATAAGATACCCAAGTACCACCTTCCTTTTTCTTATACTCTCTGAAACATTTCAAATATTGGGCCGGAGTCTTCCCAAACTTTAAAATGAGAGTTTGCTTTAACATTGCGAAATCAGCTCGCTCAGCCTTCGACATTTCCATAATGGCACTACAGCCAGAATGGGGCAGTCTGCTGAGTAACCAGGCAATCTTATCAGCATTGTCAACTTGTTGAACTTCGCATGCATACTCAAACGCATTCAGCCAGTCCATAATGTCATTCCTTTCTTCATACACACTGAGCAGATCTTTCGGAAACCGTGGATGAGAGGAGGCCCCAGACCCATGTCCAGGACCCTTGGACCCATTTGCAAACTGAAGCTTGGCCAGTTCCAACTGGTGATCCCTGTCTTTTTGTTTTTCTGCCTGTTCGATTTTTAGTTTGGCTATGCTGAATTCAAGCTCCTGCTGCCTAAACCGCAGCTCTTGCTTCTTGAATTCAAGCATAGCCTCCCCATCAGCACTGGCAGAGGAAACATTAGACATCTCGTCCTCCCTGTCCTCGTGGTCGCGATGGATCAGTGCAGCGGCAGAACCGTCGGTTCTACCAGTGAGAGCAGCCCCACCACCTTCCGCTATATCCTCAGAAGTTATAGCGTCAAGCTGCGCTTCTTGCCACGCCACGATTCTTTGGATCATTTCCAATTTCGTGCCTTGAGAGGAAACACCTCTCTCGGCACACATCTTTTTCAATGTTTCTGATTTGGAAGCATTTAAAGTTAACAAGGTATTTGTTTCCATACTGTTAGATAGGACTATGGCCTTTTTAAAGTTATACTACAACAATTCACTACGTGTCCTGGTTGGAATAACCTGAAATGCCTTAGTTCGTGCGCAACACTGGATACCTTCAGTCGTATCCCACCGCTGTACACCAATTTGTTAAGACGGATTTCTGAACTCTGTCCTGGTGGCGCAGAAGTTCAGAAGGCCAACCTAATTACTTGGAACAGGGTAACCTCTGGACGAGCCAGACCAATCAAGGTAGCGATCTTGGCGGTCAAGACTAGGTCTCAAGAGGGGTGAGGGTGACTGAAAACCCGCAAAGAGCACACAAAGCAAGATCACTTACAAACTACTCCAAACAGTTGTTATATTAAAAATATATACACATTTATTTCAAGGCCTTTAAAACAATGACCATAGCGAGAAAATCACAATATAACTATATTAAACCAACACATACCATATCAACACAATATATATACAAATACGACAGTCTCAAGCGTTATATGCACGAAATGGGTAGTCCACCTAAAAGGGAAGGAAGACAGGCAGTGCGAAATAATGCTTAGACCCAGTTCGCCTTCAGAGGCACCTAACTAGATGGAAGTCCGAGCCCTGCGAAGAGTGGAGCCTTGTGCTCAAAAGTACCTGCACGCGCTGGTGCCAACGGGCAAAAGGAGAAGCTCTTCGAGGGAAATCAGGCAGTTCAGTTTAGTGCACAAAAGAAGAAGAACAAGTTCTGCGACTCAAGCGCAGCCTCCACAGTGGGCAGAAGCAGAGCGCGAGTACGGAAAAGGGTTGCTGTTTTACACAGCGGGGAAAAGCAATGGGCTCCTGCAGGAGGGCGACCAGATCCTAGCTATGCTACTCACCGGTCCCCGATGCAAGCAGACCCAGGCTTCTCCGCATCAGTTTCAGCAGCTGGCAGGTTCAGAAGAGCAGGGAACGCCTCGTCGTCGTGTTGAGTAAAAAGACGTCCCAATCGAAGAAACCTGCACAGTTTGTTACCACAGCAGGGCAACGGAGCGGCCGTGTGTATCTGAGCCAAATGTACACTACTCACTTCCGACTTGGGAACGACGAGTGTACGAAGCGTGTGAGAGTGACAAGGACTCGAAATACTACACAACCTGGCGGCGGTTACAGAGCAAGACTCCCGTGTAAGCTGGTCAGTCAGCTGGATGGCCCCGAGACACTTCCGAAGGCTTACTGGCAGGAGATGGTGAAGATGCCGAGAATAGCTGTTCCCGCTATTCCAAAGGGTCGAAGTACCAGTACAGGCCTTCTGGTTCGATCAAAGGTGAAAAGGGTTTCACAAGACGACAGCAGTGCAGAGGAGAAGTCCTTCAGCGGGTCACCAGCGATTCCTCAGTTCAGCCTCTTGGTTGCAGGATACTTGGCTCCTGTATTCCTTCGTTCGTGAGAACTCAGGAGATCGACATGGTAGTGGTGTTTCCAGCCCCCTCTTATCCACGGTTCCCTTCGCGCCAAAACAGAGGGGACCCAATGGGAGATCCGCTCATCAACACTCACACCATTCGTGGACCAATCACGGACCACGGTGGTCCCAGACATTCACACCACCCTAGACTCTCTGGCACCCAGGATGTGTATTGGGACCAGACATCCCAGCCCACATCCTGGAGGCACACACAAGACATGTAGAAGCTCGCGAAAGCATCCGTGTTTCGCGGGAAAGTACATGCCCAAAAAAGGAAGGCCCCGGGTCGGCTCGACCTGGGGAAGGTGAAGGGAGCAAGATGGTCAGCGGACAGGACAAAGGAGCCTCGTGGTCTGGCCATTTTGGGAGCCAGGCCACCATTTTGGGTTAAGCGTGGAAAACGCGCTTAGAACACCAAAAGGAGCTCAAAACACAAGAAACGATCGCTGCCACCATTCCCGTCCCTGAATCACTTGCACCAATCAGATACAATCCTAAACGAGTATCTAGGGCCTGTAGAAGGCTAGAGACCCAAGAGAGCTGTAACTTAGCTTACAGTGCCCTCTTGTGTCATGTTGCACGAAAGCCGCAACATTATAAAAGAAACTACGGGAAACAGCGTTCCCCTGTACTGACTGTCTTAAGGGCATGTCAGTTTCCCCGTAAGAAAGGAGCGAAAGCCCAGAGGAGTGCGGCAGAAGGCTGCACTTCTCTGGCAAAGTCAAGAACAAGGTGAAAAACAACAGCAAAAAGTTTAGGGGTTGCCACATGGAAGGAAAATTACCTACAATTACGGAATCTTTCCTAACACTCATGTTATAGGAAGGGTCTCAGGATTGGTATTAGAGGCATTGAGATATCACATCTCATGCTATCAGAAGGGTCTCAGGATTGGAATGGGAAGGAGTTGGATATCACATCTCATGCTAAAGGGAGGGTCTCAGGTTTGGAAGGGGAAGGATTTGGATATCACATCTCATGCTAAAGGGAGGGTCTCAGGTTTGGAAGGGGAAGGAGTTTGATATCACATCTCATGTTATAGGAAGGATCTCAGGTTTGGTATTAGAAGCATTGAGATATCACATCTCATGCTATAGGAAGGGTCTCAGGATTGGAATGGGAAGGAGTTGGATATCACATCTCATGCTATAGGAAGGATCACAGGTTTGGTATAAGCATTGAGATATCCCATCTCATGCTATAGGAAGGGTCTCAGGATTGGAATCGGAAGGAGTTGTATATGACATCTCATGCCATAGGAAGGGTCTCAGGTTTGGTATAAGCATTGAGATATCACATCTCTGCTATCGGAAGGGTCTCAGGATTGGAATGGGAAGGAGTTGGATATCCCATCTCGTTATAAGAAGGGTCTCAGGTTTGGTATTAGAAGCATTGAGATATCACATCTCATGCTATAGGAAGGGTCTAAGGTTTGGAAGGGGAAGGATTTGTATATCACATCTCATGTTATAGGACCGGTCTCAGGTTTGCTATTAGAAGCATTGAGATATCAAGTCTCATGGTATAGGATGGGTCTCAGAATTGGAATGGGAAGGAGTTGGATATCACATCTCAAGCTATAGGAAGGGTCTCAGGATTGGAATGGGAAGGACTTCGATATCACATCTCATGTTATAGGAAGGGTCTCAGGTTTGGTATTAGAAGCATTGAGATATCAAGTCTCATGGTATAGGACGGGTCTCAGAATTGGAATGGAAAGGAGTTGGATATCACATCTCAAGCTATAGGAAGGGTCTCAGGATTGGAATGGGAAGGAGTTGGATATCACATCTCATGCTAAAGGGAGGGTCTCAGGTTTGGAAGGGGAAGGATTTGGATATCACATCTCATGCTAAAGGGAGGGTCTCAGGTTTGGAAGGGGAAGGAGTTTGATATCACATCTCATGTTATATGAAGGATCTCAGGTTTGGTATTAGAAGCATTGAGATATCACATCTCATGCTATAGGAAGGGTCTCAGGATTGGAATGGGAAGGAGTTGGATATCACATCTCATGCTATAGGAAGGGTCTCAGGTTTGGTATAAGCATTGAGATATCCCATCTCATGCTATAGGAAGGGTCTCAGGATTGGAATCGGAAGGAGTTGTATATGACATCTCATGCCATAGGAAGGGTCTCAGGTTTGGTATAAGCATTGAGATTTCACATCTCTGCTATCGGAAGGGTCTCAGGATTGGAATGGGAAGGAGTTGGATATCCCATCTCGTTATAAGAAGGGTCTCAGGTTTGGTATTAGAAGCATTGAGCTATCACATCTCATGCTATAGGAAGGGTCTAAGGTTTGGAAGGGGAAGGATTTGTATATCACATCTCAAGTTAACGGACCAGTCTCAGGTTTGGTATTAGAAGCATTGAGATATCAAGTCTCATGGTATAGGATGGGTCTCAGAATTGGAATGGGAAGGAGTTGGATATCACATCTCAAGCTATAGTAAGGGTCTCAGGATTGGAATGGGAAGGACTTGGATATCACATCTCATGTTATAGGAAGGGTCTCAGGTTTGGTATTAGAAGCATTGAGATATCAACTCTCATGGTATAGGACAGGTCTCAGAATTGGAATGGGAAGGAGTTGGATATCACATCTCAAGCTATAGGAAGAGTCTCAGGATTGGAATGGGAAGGAGTTGGATATCACATCTCAAGCTATAGGAAGAGTCTCAGGATTGGAATGGGAAGGAGTTTGATATCACATCTCATGCCATGGTATGGGTCTCAGGTTTTGTAGAAGCATTGGGATATCACATCTCATGCTATCGGAAGGGTATCAGGATTGGATTTGGAAGGAGTTGGATATCCCATCTCGTGCTATAGGAAGGGTCTAAGGTTGGAATGGGAAGGATTTGGATATCACATCTCATGTTATAGGAAGGGTTTCAGGATTGGAATGTGAAGGACTTGGATATCACATCTCATTCTATAGGAAGGCTCTCAGGGTTGGAAGGGGAAGGGGTTGGATATCACATTTCATGTTAGAGGTAGGATCTCAGGTTTGGTATTAGAGGCATTGAGATATCACATCTCATGCTATCAGAAGGGTCTCAGGATTGGAATGGGAAGGAGTTGGATATCACATTTCATGCTAAAGGGAGGGTCTACGGTTCGGAAGGGGAAGGATTTGGATATCACATCTCATGTTATAGGAAGGATCTCAGGTTTGGTATTAGAAGCATTGAGATATCACATCTCATGCTATCGGAAGGGTCTCAGGATTGGAATTTGAAGGATTTGGATATCACATCTCATGCCATAGGAAGGGTCTCAGGTTTGGTATAAGCATTGAGATATCACATCTCTGCTATCGGAAGGGTCTCAGGATTCGATTGGGAAGGAGTTGGATATCCCTTCTCATACTATAGGGTCTCAGGTTGGAATGGGAAGGAGTTGGATGTCACATCTCATGTTATAGGAAGGGTCTCAGGATTGGAATGGGAAGGATTTGGATATCACATCTCTTGCTATAGGAAGGGTCTAAGGTTTTTTATTAGAAACATTGAGATATCACATCTCATGCTATAGGAAGGGTTTTAGGATTGGAATGGGAAGGATTTGGATATCACATCTCATGCTAAAGGAAGGGTCTCAGGTTTGGAAGGGGAAGGATTTAGATATCATATCTCATGTTATAGGACGGGTCCCAGGTTTGGTATTAGAAGCATTGAGATATCACATCTCATGGTATAGGAAGGGTCTCAGGGTTGGAAGGGGAAGGATTTGGATATCACATCTCATGTTATAGGAAGGATCTCAGGTTTGGTCTTAGAAGCATTGAGATATCACATCTCATGCTATAGGAAGGTTCTCAGGATTGGAATGGGAAGGAGTTTTATATGACATCTCATGCCATAGGAAGAATCTCAGGTTTGGTATTAGAAGCATTGAGACATACCATCTCATGTTATAGGAAGGGTCTCAGGATTGGAATGGGAAGGAGTTGGATATCACATCTCATGCTATAGGAAGGGTCTCAGGATTGGAATGGGAAGGAGTTGGATATCACATCTCATGCTATAGGAAGGGTCTCAGGTTTGGTAGAAGCATTGAGATATCACATCTCATGCTATAGGAAGAGTCTCAGGTTTGGGAAGGGAAGGATTTGGATTTCACATCTCATGTTATAGGATGGTTCTCATGTTTGGTTTTTGAAGCATTGAGATATCACATCTCATGCTATCGGAAGGGTCTCAGGTTTGGAATGGGAAGTAGTTGGATATCCCATCTCATGCTATAGGAAGGGTCTCAGGTTGGAATGGGAAGGAGTTGGATTTCACATCTCATGTTATAGGAAAGGTCTCAGGATTGGAATGGGAAATACTTCGATATCACATCTCATGCTATAGGAAGGCTCTCAGGTTTGGAAGGGGAAGGAGTTGGGTATCACATTTCATGTTAGAGGTAGGATCTCAGGTTTGGTATTAGAGGCATTGAGATATCACATCTCATGCTATCAGAAGGGTCTCAGGATTGGAATGGGAAGGAGTTTGATATCACATCTCATGCTAAAGAGAGGGTCTCAGTTTTGGAAGGGGAAGGATTTGGATATCACATCTCGTGTTATAGGAAGGATCTCAGGTTCGGTATTAGAAGAATTGAGATATCACATCTCATGCTATCGGAAGGATCTCAGGTTTGGTATTAGAAGCATTGAAATATCACATCTCATGCTATCAGAACGGTCTCAGGATTGGAATGGGAAGGAGTTTTATATGACATCTCATGCCATAGGAAGGATCTCAGGTTTGGTATTAGAAGCATTGAGACATCACATCTCATGTTATAGGAAGGGTCTCAGGACTGGAATGGGAAGGACTTGGATATCACATCTCATGCTAAAGGGAGGGTCTCAGGTTTAGAAGGTGAAGGATTTGGATATCACATCTCAAGTTATAGGAAGGATCTCAGGTTCGGTATTAGAAGAATTGAGATATCACATCTCATGCTATCGGAAGGATCTCAGGTTTGGTATTAGAAGCATTGAAATATCACATCTCATGCTATCAGAACGGTCTCAGGATTGGAATGGGAAGGAGTTTTATATGACATCTCATGCCATAGGAAGGATCTCAGGTTTGGTATTAGAAGCATTGAGACATCACATCTCATGTTATAGGAAGGGTCTCAGGATTGGAATGGGAAGGAGTTGGATATCACATCTTATGCTATAGGAATGGTCTCAGGTTTGGTATAAGCATTGATATATCACATCTCATGCTATAGGAAGGGTCTCAGGATTGGAATGGGAAGGAGTTGTATATGACATCTCAGGCCATAGGAAGGGTCTCAGGTGTGGTATAAGCATTGCGATATCACATCTCTGCTATCGGAAGGGTCTCAGGATTGGAATGGGAAGGAGTTGGATATCCCATCTTATGTTATAGGAAGGGTCTCAGGTTTGATATTAGAAGCATTGAGATATCACATCTCATGTTATAGGAAGGGTCTCAGGACTGGAATGGGAAGGACTTGGATATCACATCTCATGCTATAGGGAGGGTCTCACGTTTGGAAAGGGAAGGAGTTGGATATCACATTTCATGTCAGAGGTAGGATCTCAAGTTTGGTATTAGAGGCATTGAGATATCACATCTCATGCTATCAGAAGGTTCTCAGGATTGGAATGGGAAGGAGTTGTATATGACATCTCATGCCATAGGAAGGGTCTCAGGTTTGGTATAAGCATTGAGATATCACATCTCTGCTATCGGAAGGGTCTCAGGATTGGAATGGGAAGGAGTTGGATATCCCATCTTATGTTATAGGAAGGGTCTCAGGTTTGATATTAGAAGCATGGAGATATCACATCTCATGTTATAGGAATGGTCTCAGGACTGGAATGGGAAGGACTTGGATATCACATCTCATGCTAAAGGGAGGGTCTCAGGTTTGGAAGGTGAAGGATTTGGATATCACATCTCATGTTATAGGAAGGATCTCAGGTTCGGTATTAGAAGCATTGAGATATCACATCTCATGCTATCGGAAGGATCTCAGGTTTGGTATTAGAGGCATTGAGATATCACATCTCATGCTATCGGAAGGGTCTCAGGATTGGAATGGGAAGGAGTTCGATATCACATCTCATGCTAAAGGGAGGGTCTCAGGTTTGGAAGGGGAAGGATTTGGATATCACATCTCATGTTATAGGAAGGATCACAGGTTTGGTATTAGAAGCATTGAGATATCACATCTCATGCTATCAGAAGGGTCTCAGGATTGGAATGGGAAGGAGTTGGATATCACATTTCATGCTAAAGGGAGGGTCTACGGTTCGGAAAGGGAAGGATTTGGATATCACATCTCATGTTATAGGAAGGATCTCAGGTTTGGTATTAGAAGCATTGAGATATCACATCTCATGCTATCGGAAGGGTCTCAGGTTTGGTATAAGCATTGAGATATCACATCTCTGCTATCGGAAGGGTCTCAGGATTGGAATGGGAAGGACTTGGATATCACAATTCATGTTATAGGAAGGGTCTCAGGTTTGGTATAAGCATTGCGATATCACATCTAATGCTATAGGAAGGGTCTCAGGATTGGAATGGGAAGGAGTTGTATATGACATCTCATGCCATAGGAAGGGTCTCAGGTTTGGTATTAGAAGCATTGAGACATACCATCTCATGTTATAGGAAGGGTCTAAGGACTGGAATGGGAAGGACTTGGATATCACATCTCATGCTAAAGGGAGGGTCTCAGGTTTGGAAGGTGAAGGATTTGGATATCACATCTCATGTTATAGGAAGGATCTCAGGTTCGGTATTAGAAGCATTGAGATATCACATCTCATGCTATCGGAAGGATCTCAGGTTTGGTATTAGAGGCATTGAGATATCACATCTCATGCTATCAGAAGGGTCTCAGGATTGGAATGGGAAGGAGTTGGATATCACATCTCATGCTAAAGGGAGGGTCTCAGGTTTGGAAGGGGAAGGATTTGGATATCACATCTCATGTTATAGGAAGGATCACAGGTTTGGTATTAGAAGCATTGAGATATCACATCTCATGCTATCAGAAGGGTCTCAGGATTGGAATGGGAAGGAGTTGGATATCACATTTCATGCTAAAGGGAGGGTCTA
Source organism: Ambystoma mexicanum (assembly GCF_040938575.1). Classification (NCBI taxonomy): domain Eukaryota; kingdom Metazoa; phylum Chordata; class Amphibia; order Caudata; family Ambystomatidae; genus Ambystoma; species Ambystoma mexicanum. Next base: position 2,645,345 of record NW_027182436.1, on the reverse strand, counting down.
CGGTTCGGAAGGGGAAGGATTTGGATATCACATCTCATGTTATAGGAAGGATCTCAGGTTTGGTATTAGAAGCATTGAGATATCACATCTCATGCTATCGGAAGGGTCTCAGGTTTGGTATAAGCATTGAGATATCACATCTCTGCTATCGGAAGGGTCTCAGGATTGGAATGGGAAGGACTTGGATATCACAATTCATGTTATAAGAAGGGTCTCAGGTTTGGTATTAGAAGCATTGAGATATCACATCTCATGCTATAGGAAGGGTCTCAGGATTGGAATGGGAAGGACTTGGATATCACATCTCATGTTATAGGAAGTGTCTCAGGTTTGGTATTAGAAGCATTGAGATATCACATCTCATGCTATAGGAAGGGTCTCAGGATTGGAATGGGAAGGACTTGGATATCACATCTCATGTTATAGGAAGGGTCTCAGGTTTGGTATTAGAAGCATTGAGATATCACATCTCATGCTATAGGAAGGGTCTCAGGAATGGAATGGGAAGGAGTTGGATATCACATCTCATGATAAAGGAAGGGTCTAAGGTTTGGAAGGGGAAGGATTTGGATATCACATCTCATGTTATTGGACCGGTCTCAGGTTTGGTATTAGAAGCATTGAGATATCAAGTCTCATGGTATAGGACGGGAGTTTGATATCACATCTCATGCCATGGTATGGGTCTCAGGTTTTGTAGAAGCATTGGGATATCACATCTCATGCTATCGGAAGGGTATCAGTATTGGATTTGTAAGGAGTTGGATATCCCATCTCATGCTATAGGAAGGGTCTCAGGTTGGAATAGGAAGGAGTTGGATATCACATCTCATGTTATAGGAAGGGTCTCAGGATTGGAATGGGAAGGACTTGGATATCACATCTCATGCTGTAGGAAGGCTCTCAGGTTTGGAAAGCGAAGGAGTGGGCTATCACATTTCATGTTAGAGGTAGGATCTCAGGTTTGGTATTAGAGGCATTGAGATATCACATCTCATGCTATCAGAAGGGTATCAGGATTGGAATGGGAAGAAGTTGGATATCACATCTCATGCTAAAGGGAGGGTCTCAGGTTTGGAAGGGGAAGGATTTGGATATCACATCTCATGTTATAGGAAGGATCTCAGGTTTGGTATTAGAAGCATTGAGATATCACATCTCATGCTATAGGAAGGGTCCCAGGATTGGAATGCGAAGGAGTTGGATATCACATCTCATGTTATAGGAAGGATCTCAGGTTTGGTATTAGAAGCATTGAGATATCACAACTCATGCTATCGGAAGGATCTCAGGTTTGGTATTAGAAGCATTGAGATATCACATCTCATGCTATAGGAAGGGTCCCAGGATTGGAATGCGAAGGAGTTGGATATCACATCTCATGTTATAGGAAGGATCTCAGGTTTGGTATTAGAAGCATTGAGATATCACATCTCATGCTATAGGAAGGGTCTCAGGATTGGAATGGGAAGGAGTTGGATATCATTTCTCATGCTAAAGGAAGGGTCTCAGTTTTGGTAGAAGCATTGAGATATCACATCTCATGCTATAGGAAGGGTCTCAGGATTGGAATGGGAAGGAGTTGGATATCACATCTCATGCTATAGGAAGGGTCTCAGGTTTGGTATAAGCATTGAGATATCACATCTCTGCTATCGGAAGGGTCTCAGGATTGGAATGGGAAGGACTTAGATATCACATCTCATGCTATAGGGAGGGTCTCAGTTTTGATATTAGAAGCATTGAGATATCACATCTCATGCTATCGGAAGGGTCTCAGGATTGGAATGGGAGGAGCTGGATATCACATCTCATGCTAAAGGAAGGGTCTCAGGTTTGGAAGGGGAAGGATTTGGATATCACATCTCATGTTATAGGACGGGTCTCAGGTTTGGTATTAGAAGCATTGAGATATCACATCTCATGCTATAGGAAGTGTGTCAGGATTGGAATGGGAAGGAGTTGGATATCACATCCCATGCTATAGGAAGGGTTTCAGGTTTGGTAGAAGCATTGAGATATCACATCTCATGCTATAGGAAGAGTCTCAGGTTTGGGAAGGGAAGGATTTGGATTTCACATCTCATGTTATAGGATGGTTCTCATGTTTGGTTTTTGAAGCATTGAGATATCACATCTCATGCTATCGGAAGGGTCTCAGGTTTGGAATGGGAAGTAGTTGGATATCACATCTCATGTTATAGGAAGGATCTCAGGTTTGGTATTAGAAGCATTGAGATATCACATCTCATGCTATAGGAAGGGTCTCAGGATTGGAATGTGAAGGATTTGGATATCACATCTCATGCCATAGGAAGGGTCTCAGGTTTGGTATAAACATTGAGATATCACATCTCTGCTATCGGAAGGGTCTCAGGATTGGATTGGGAAGGAGTTGGATATCCCTTCTCATACTATAGGGTCTCAAGTTGGAATGGGAAGGAGTTGGATATCACATCTCATGTTATAGGAAGGGTCTCAGGATTGGAATGGGAAGGATTTGGATATCACATCTCTTGCTATAGGAAGGGTCTAAGGTTTTTTATTAGAAACATTGAGATATCACATCTCATGCTATAGGAAGGGTTTTAGGATTGGAATGGGAAGGATTTGGATATCACATCTCATGCTAAAGGAAGGGTCTCAGGTTTGGAAGGGGAAGGATTTGGATATCATATCTCATGTTATAGGACGGGTCCCAGGTTTGGTATTAGAAGCATTGAGATATCACATCTCATGGTATAGGAAGGGTCTCAGGGTTGGAAGGGGAAGGATTTGGATATCACATCTCATGTTATAGGAAGGATCTCAGGTTTGGTCTTAGAAGCATTGAGATATCACATCTCATGCTATAGGAAGGTTCTCAGGATTGGAATGGGAAGGAGTTGGATATCACATCTCATGCTATAGGAAGGGTCTCAGGAATGGAATGGGAAGGAGTTTTATATGACATCTCATGCCATAGGAAGAATCTCAGGTTTGGTATTAGAAGCATTGAGACATACCATCTCATGTTATAGGAAGGGTCTCAGGATTGGAATGGGAAGGAGTTGGATATCACATCTCATGCTATAGGAAGGGTCTCAGGATTGGAATGGGAAGGAGTTGTATATGACATCTCATGCCATAGGAAGGGTCTCAGGTTTGGTATTAGAAGCATTGAGATATCACATCTCATGCTATAGGAAGGGTCCCAGGATTGGAATGCGAAGGAGTTGGATATCACATCTCATGTTATAGGAAGGATCTCAGGTTTGGTATTAGAAGCATTGAGATATCACATCTCATGCTATAGGAAGGGTCTCAGGATTGGAATGGGAAGGAGTTGGATATCACATCTCATGCTAAAGGAAGGGTCTCAGTTTTGGTAGAAGCATTGAGATATCACATCTCATGCTATAGGAAGGGTCTCAGGATTGGAATGGGAAGGAGTTGGATATCACATCTCATGCTATAGGAAGGGTCTCAGGTTTGGTATAAGCATTGAGATATCACATCTCTGCTATCGGAAGGGTCTCAGGATTGGAATGGGAAGGACTTAGATATCACATCTCATGCTATAGGGAGGGTCTCAGTTTTGATATTAGAAGCATTGAGATATCACATCTCATGCTATCGGAAGGGTCTCAGGATTGGAATGGGAGGAGCTGGATACACATCTCATGCTAAAGGAAGGGTCTCAGGTTTGGAAGGGGAAGGATTTGGATATCACATCTCATGTTATAGGACGGGTCTCAGGTTTGGTATTAGAAGCATTGAGATATCACATCTCATGCTATAGGAAGTGTGTCAGGATTGGAATGGGAAGGAGTTGGATATCACATCTCATGCTATAGGAAGGGTTTCAGGTTTGGTAGAAGCATTGAGATATCACATCTCATGCTATAGGAAGAGTCTCAGGTTTGGGAAGGGAAGGATTTGGATTTCACATCTCATGTTATAGGATGGTTCTCATGTTTGGTTTTTGAAGCATTGAGATATCACATCTCATGCTATCGGAAGGGTCTCAGGTTTGGAATGGGAAGTAGTTGGATATCACATCTCATGTTATAGGAAGGATCTCAGGTTTGGTATTAGAAGCATTGAGATATCACATCTCATGCTATAGGAAGGGTCTCAGGATTGGAATGTGAAGGATTTGGATATCACATCTCATGCCATAGGAAGGGTCTCAGGTTTGGTATAAACATTGAGATATCACATCTCTGCTATCGGAAGGGTCTCAGGATTGGATTGGGAAGGAGTTGGATATCCCTTCTCATACTATAGGGTCTCAGGTTGGAATGGGAAGGAGTTGGATATCACATCTCATGTTATAGGAAGGGTCTCAGGATTGGAATGGGAAGGATTTGGATATCACATCTCTTGCTATAGGAAGGGTCTAAGGTTTTTTATTAGAAACATTGAGATATCACATCTCATGCTATAGGAAGGGTTTTAGGATTGGAATGGGAAGGATTTGGATATCACATCTCATGCTAAAGGAAGGGTCTCAGGTTTGGAAGGGGAAGGATTTGGATATCATATCTCATGTTATAGGACGGGTCCCAGGTTTGGTATTAGAAGCATTGAGATATCACATCTCATGGTATAGGAAGGGTCTCAGGGTTGGAAGGGGAAGGATTTGGATATCACATCTCATGTTATAGGAAGGATCTCAGGTTTGGTCTTAGAAGCATTGAGATATCACATCTCATGCTATAGGAAGGTTCTCAGGATTGGAATGGGAAGGAGTTGGATGGTAGCGATCGCGGCGGTCAAGACTAGGTCTCAAGAGGGGTGAGGGTGACTGAAAGCCCACAGTGAGCACACAAAGCAAGAGCGCTTACAAACTACTCCAAACAGTTGTTTATATCAAAAATAGATACACATTTTTTATAAGGCCTTGAAACTAATAACCACAGTAAAAGCAGCAATATACAACGATATTAAACCAACACATACACTATCCACCCAATATATATACAGAATACAGTTTCACAGCATTAGCAGCACGAAATATGTTATCCACCTGCAGGGGAAGGAAAACAGGCAGTGCGAACCAATGCGTGTGATATGTCCGCCTTCTGAGGCCCCTAACTAGATGGTAGTCCAATCCCTACGAAGAGTGGAGCCTAGCGCTCAAAAGTACCTGCACACGCCGGTGCCAATGGGCAGAAGGTGAAGCTCTTCGGAGGACGTTGGACAGCTCTGTAGGGTGCCCTAATGAAGGAGGACACGGTCCGCGACTCTAGCGCAGCCTCCACCGTGAGGCAGAAGCAGGGCGCGAGTACGGACAAGGGGAGCTGTATTTACAGCGGGGAAAAGCAAGGGGCACTGCAGGAGGGCGACCAGATCCTAGCTAATCTACTCACCGGTCCCCGAAGCAAGCAGGCCCGAGCTTCTCCTCGATAGATGCAGCTTCTGGCAGGTTCTGAAGAGCAGGGAACGTCTCGTCGTCGTGCAGAGTAAAAAGACGTCCCGATCGAAGAATCCTGCACAGTTTTGTCGCCACGGCAGGGCAACGGAACGGCCGGGTGTATTCAAGCCAAACGAGCACCGTTCACCTCTAGCTTAGGGTTGCTAAGCAAACGAAGCGTATGAGCGTGCCCCGGACTCAGAATACCACCCAACCTGTCGGCGATTACAGAGCAGGACTCCTTAGTAAGCTGGTCAGTCAACTGGATGGCCCAGAGACACTTCCGAAGGCTTACGGCAGGAGTTGATGAAGGTGCCGGGAATAGCTGGTCCTGCTATTCCAATAGGTCGAAGCGCCAGTACAGGCCTTCTTGTTCGATCTTAGGTGGAAAGGGCTTCACCGGACGACAGCAATGAGGAGCAGAAGTTCTTCAGGGGGTCACCAGCGATTCCTCGGTCCAGCCTCGTGTTCGCAGGATACTTGGCTCCTGTATCCCTGGGTTCGTAAGAACTCAGGAGATCGACATGGCAGTGGTGTTTCCAGCTCCCTCTTATCCACGGTTCCCTTCGCGCCAAAACGGAGGGGAGCCAATGGGAGATCCGCTCATCAACACACATACCATACGTGGACCAATCACGGACCACAGTGGTCCCAGGCATTCACACCACCCTAGACTCTCTGGCACCCAGGATGTGTATTGGGACCAGACAGCCCAGCCCACATCCTGGGGGCACTCAAACGACATGTAGAAGCCCGTGAAAGCAACCGTGTTTCGCGGGAAACTACATGCCCAAATAAGGAAGGCCCCGGGTCGCCTGACCCGGGGGAAGGTAAAGGGAGCAAGACGGACAGTGGACGAGACAAAGGAGCCTCGTGGTCCGGCCATTTTGGGTAGCCGGGCCACCCTTTTGTGTTCGCGGCAAAAAGGTGCTCAGAACGGCAAAAGGAGCTCAAAATAAACCAAATGATCGCTGCCACCAGCCCAGTCCCTGAATGACTTGCACCGATCCAAAAACCATCCTACAAGAGTGTCTAGGGTCTGTAGAAGGCTAGAGACCCAAGAGAGCTGTAACTTAGCTTACAGTGCCCTCTTGTGTCGTGTTGCACTAAAATGGCGACACGATAAAAGAAACTACGGGAAACAGCGTTCCCCGGTACTGACTGTCTTAAGGGCATGTCAGTTTCCCCGTAAGAAAGGAGAGAAAGCCCAGAGGAGTACGGCAGAAGGCTGCACTTCTCTGGCAAAGTCAAGAAAACAGGTTGAAAACAATAGCAAAAAGTTTAGGGGTTGCCACATGGAAGGAAAGTTCCCTACAATAACGAAATCTTTCCTAACACTCGCCCCTCCCAGACTATGGACAGGGGGAACTAATCCACCCCTGGATGAGTCTCTTGTTCAGGTCGGTAAAACATTCTGGACAACCCATCAGCATTGCTATGTTGGACACCTGGCCTATGCTCAATAGTGAAGTCGAAGCCTTGTAGACTTATGGACCACCTAAGCAACTTTGGATTCTCCCCCTTCATGTTCATTAGCCACTTTAACGGCTTATGGTCAGTCTGCACAGTGAAGTGGGTCCCATAGAGGTAGGGCCGCAGCTTCCTTAGGGCCCACACAACAGAGAAACATTCTTTCTCTACCGTGGACCATCTGAGCTCTCTGTCCTTAAGCTGGCGACTAATAAAACCGATAGGGTGTTCCTTACCCTTCTCATCTACTTGTGATAGTACAGCTCCTATCCCAGTGTCAGAGGCATCCGTCTGCACGATAAAAGGTCTTTGATAATCAGGGGCCCTGAGCACAGGGGCCTGGCACAAGGAGTCTTTCAAGCCATTGAAGGCCTTCTCACACTCGTCGGTCCAAGTTACCTTCTTGGGTTTCTTCGGAGTTGTGAGGGCAGTCAGAGGAGCAGCTATGGTGCCATAGTCTGCCATAAAATTGCGGTAATAACCCGTGAGTCCTAAGAAGGCTCTCACTTGGGTTTGTGTAGTGGGGGTAGGCCAGTCTTGTACTGCTTGTACTTTACTGGGGAGAGGCTGTATCCTTCCTCCACCTACTTCATGCCCAAGGTAAACCACTGAGCCTTGTCCAATCTGGCATTTACTCGCCTTTATGGTCAAGTGGGCTTTCTGAAGAGCCTGGAGCACAATCCCGAGGTGTTTCACATGGTCTTCCCAGGTGGCACTGAAAACTGCTATATCGTCCAGATATGCAAGACAGAATTCGTCCAACCCATTCAACACATGATTCACAAGCCTCTGGAAAGTGGCAGGTGCATTCTTCAATCCGAACGGCATTACCCGGAATTGGTAAAGCCCGTCGGGAGTTGAAAATGCTGTCTTCTCCTTGGCATGTTCTGCTAAAGCTATTTGCCAATAGCCCGCAGTCAGGTCAAACGTGCTGAGGTACTTGGAGGCACCCAAGGTATCCACCAGCTCGTCAGTTCGAGGCAAGGGGTGAGCGTCTGTCTTGGTGACAGCATTCAGAGCCCTGTAATCCACGCAGAACCTCAATTCAGAAGTGCCTGCCTTTGGAACCAATACCACAGGACTGGACCAAGGACTACTAGAGGGTTCAATCACCCCAAGGTCTAACATCTTGTTGACCTCGGTCTTAATATAAGACCGTACTTTATCCGACATCCTGTATCCCCTACTTTTGGTAGGTACACTGTCTCCTGTGTCAATGTTATGTTTGCACCAAGGTGTCAAACCAGGCGACTGTGAAAACAGGGGGGAAAACTGCCTAAGCAAACTTTTCACCTCAGCCTGCTGATCAGAAGTCAGGTGAGGGGCCACTCGGATACCCTCAACGGAGCTATCTGAAGGACCGCTTTGGAACAGGTCGGGAAGAGGTTCTGACTCCTCTTCCTCAACGTCTGACGCCAGTAGCAGTGCTGCGATTTCGACTCTTGGGACGAAAGCCTTCAGCCTATTTACGTGGAACACTTTTGGAGCCTGTCCAGGCCTTCCAAGGTCCACTAAATAGTTCACCTCACCCAGGGGCTCCACCACTGTGTAAGGGCCTGACCATTTGTCCTGTAAAGCGCGAGGCCTTATAGGGTTCATGATCAGGACTTGCTGACCAGGGGTAAAGTGAATTAAGGAAGCTTTCTGGTCGTACCAATGTTTCACCAGCGCTTGTCCTGCCTTCAACTTTTCACTAGCCAAGCCCATCAGGAGTACCATCCGTTTTCTGAGCCCTAGCACATAGTCAACTACATTGGTAGTAACAGGGGGAGTGGGCATCTCCCATCCCTCTTTGACGATGGCTAAGGGTCCCCGTACGGGATGACCGAACAGAAGTTCGAAGGGGCTGAAGCCAACACCCTCCTGTGGTACCTCTCTGTAGGCAAACAGCAAGCATGGTAAAAGAAGATCCCATTTTCTTCTCTGGGGCTCCTCCAGAGCCCCAATCATGCTCTTTAACGTTCTGTTGAAACGTTCCACCAGACCATTGGTCTGGGGGTGATATGCAGAAGAGAACTTGTAGGTGACCCCACATTCTTTCCACATAGCCTGCATATACTTCGACATAAAGTTGCTGCCACGATCTGACACAACTTCTTTAGGGAAGCCAACCCTAGTAAATATGCCGAGTAAAGCTTTTGCAACCGACTTGGCAGTTACAGTCTTTAATGGGATGGCCTCAGGATACCTGGTTGCATGGTCGACCAGCACCAGGATAAACCTATTGCCTGAGGATGTTTGCGGGTCAAGGGGACCAACGATGTCGATCCCTACCCTTTCAAATGGTACCCCCACAACTGGGAGCGGTACCAACGGAGCTTGGATTGTCGCGCCAACCTTACCAGACAACTGGCAGGAGGCACAACTCCTGCAGTGACTTTCTACTTGCACCCCCATCTTGGGCCAGTAGAAGTGCATAGATAACCTTTGCTTGGTCCTCTTCATTCCAAGGTGACCAGCAAGGGGAACTTCATGCGCCAACTGCAGGAGGAAGGGTCTAACAGAAAGGGGAACCACCAACCTCCTATGGTCTCCTTCTGTAGACTCTGTGGGCTCACTGTACAGGAGTCCACCTTCCCAATAAATCCGATGCTTCCCAGGAGGTTCACCCTCAAGCTGGGAGCAGGCCTGTCTCCTTAGGCCTTCCAGAGATGGGCACTCACGTTGGCCCTTACTGAAGTCGTCCCTATCAGGACCTCCTTCAACTAACAAGTCTTTTAGTTCAGGATGGTCGTTGGGGTCGAACACTTCAGGCATCGCCACCTCCTCGTCAGGCTTGGGCGATTGACCAACTCCCTCCACCGCAGTGGTAGGCGAGCTCGGGGGAATATTCTCTTTCCCCCGTCGGGACTTGTTGACTCCTTTCGCCTTGGGTTTCCCCTTCGGCTGGGGCGGCGTATTGGACTTGGCCAATGCTGCCCGTGCTTGAGACCGTGTGTAGGGTCTTTCGGCAGTGTCTCCTACGAGCCCTAGAGCTCTGAGATCATTGCCCAACAAGACCTTTCCCGGGACGTTTCTCTGAATGCTCACTGGAATCCTAACTGCTGTACCATTTAAAGTTAGATTAACAGGGATCACGGGAAACATACGGAGGGGGCCGTCAGCCAACTTAGTGGGCATCAGAGTAGCTCTGGCAACTTCCTCTGAGTCTACCAAGGTAGAATCCACTACAGTTCGACTGCACCCACTATCCCTAAGAGCTGGAGTATCCACTCCATTGATCAGCACACTGTCTTTAAAGTAGTGCTTGGTATTATCCGGAATCCTAGCATACGCCTCTGCGACTTTAGGCTCCCAGGAACCCAGGGACACTAAAACTACCTCAGCCTCTATTCCGCTGGGAAATGAGTCTGAGGAGAAGGATGCTCCTGTAATCTCTTCTTCCTCGTAGGAGGAGAAGGCCAGATTAGCGGAGTGGACTCCCAAAGGTCTAACCTTACAACGGGGATCCCCCTTCACATGGTCAGTTGCTCCACAAGAAAAACAAGCCCCATTGGGTCTGTTTACGTAGGGAGGCTTATTATAACCAGAGTTCTGTTTCGGAGGCGAACCTCCACTACCCTGTGAGTTCTCGTATGGCTTACCCTTATTTTTCTTTTTGTGGCCCTTATGGGAAGAAGATTTAGCAGATTCCCCACCCTCCATATCTTTGGACTTTTTCCCTTCCTCCTGCTTACCAGGATGAGTTTTGTCCTTATGGGACACTCGATGTGACACCCATAAGTCTGCTGCAATGGCCAGCTTCTTAGGATCTATCTCCTTCGAATCGGCCAAATGCTGCTTAAGCTCCGGGGAAGAAGAAGCAAAAATGTGTTCCAGCATGACCAGATTGATCATGCCTTCGAAGGTAGAAACCTTATAACCTTCAACCCAGCCAGTTAAGTTTTTCAGGGACTCAGCTACATACGACACCCAAGTACCACCTTCCTTTTTCTTATACTCTCTAAACCTTTTCAAATATTGGGTCGGAGTCTTCCCAAACTTTAAAATGAGAGTCTGCTTCAACATTGCAAAATCAGCGCGCTCAGCCTTCGACATTTCCATAATGGCACTGCAACCAGAATGGGGCAGTCTGCTGAGTAACCATGCAATCTTATCCGCATTATCAACCTCTTGAACCTCGCATGCATACTCAAACGCATTTAACCAGTCCATAATGTCATTTCGTTCCTCATACACACTGAGCAGATCTTTTGGAAACCGTGGATGAGAGGAAGCCCCAGAACCATGTCCAGGACCCTTGGACCCATTTGCGAACTGAAGCTTGGCCAGTTCCAACTGGTGATCCCTGTCTTTTTGTTTTTCTGCCTGGTCGATTTTCAGTTTGGCTATGCTGAATTCAAGCTCCTGCTGCCTAAACCGCAGCTCTTGCTTCTTGAATTCAAGCATAGCCTCCCCATCAACACTGGCAGAGGAAACGTTAGACATTACATCCTCCCTGTCCTCGTGGTCGTGATGGATCAGTGCAGCGGCAGAACTGTCGGTTCTGCCAGTGAGAGCAGCCCCACCACCTTCTGCACTGTCCTCGGAAGTTATAGCGTCAAGCTGCGCTTCTTGCCACGCCACGATTCTCTGGATCATTTCCAATTTAGTGCCTTGAGAGGAAACCCCTCTCTCCGCACACATCTTCTTCAATGTTTCAGATTTCGAAGCATTTAAGGTTAATAAAGTATTCGTTTCCATACTGTTGATAGGACTATGGCCTTTTTAACGTTATATTCAATACTTTACTGCGTGTCCTGGTTGGAATAACCTGAAAACGCCTTAGCTCGTGCGCAACACTGGATACCTTCCGTCGTATCCCACCCCTGCCACCAATTTGTTAAGACGGATTTCTGAACTCTGTCCTGGTGGCGCAGAAGTTCAGAAGGCCAACCTAATTACTTGGAACAGGATAACCTCTGGACAAGCCAGACCAATCAAGGTAGCGATCGCGGCGGTCAAGACTAGGTCTCAAGAGGGGTGAGGGTGACTGAAAGCCCACAGTGAGCACACAAAGCAAGAGCGCTTACAAACTACTCCAAACAGTTGTTTATATCAAAAATAGATACACATTTTTTATAAGGCCTTGAAACTAATAACCACAGTAAAAGCAGCAATATACAACGATATTAAACCAACACATACACTATCCACCCAATATATATACAGAATACAGTTTCACAGCATTAGCAGCACGAAATATGTTATCCACCTGCAGGGGAAGGAAAACAGGCAGTGCGAACCAATGCGTGTGATATGTCCGCCTTCTGAGGCCCCTAACTAGATGGTAGTCCAATCCCTACGAAGAGTGGAGCCTAGCGCTCAAAAGTACCTGCACACGCCGGTGCCAATGGGCAGAAGGTGAAGCTCTTCGGAGGACGTTGGACAGCTCTGTAGGGTGCCCTAATGAAGGAGGACACGGTCCGCGACTCTAGCGCAGCCTCCACCGTGAGGCAGAAGCAGGGCGCGAGTACGGACAAGGGGAGCTGTATTTACAGCGGGGAAAAGCAAGGGGCACTGCAGGAGGGCGACCAGATCCTAGCTAATCTACTCACCGGTCCCCGAAGCAAGCAGGCCCGAGCTTCTCCTCGATAGATGCAGCTTCTGGCAGGTTCTGAAGAGCAGGGAACGTCTCGTCGTCGTGCAGAGTAAAAAGACGTCCCGATCGAAGAATCCTGCACAGTTTTGTCGCCACGGCAGGGCAACGGAACGGCCGGGTGTATTCAAGCCAAACGAGCACCGTTCACCTCTAGCTTAGGGTTGCTAAGCAAACGAAGCGTATGAGCGTGCCCCGGACTCAGAATACCACCCAACCTGTCGGCGATTACAGAGCAGGACTCCTTAGTAAGCTGGTCAGTCAACTGGATGGCCCAGAGACACTTCCGAAGGCTTACGGCAGGAGTTGATGAAGGTGCCGGGAATAGCTGGTCCTGCTATTCCAATAGGTCGAAGCGCCAGTACAGGCCTTCTTGTTCGATCTTAGGTGGAAAGGGCTTCACCGGACAACAGCAATGAGGAGCAGAAGTTCTTCAGGGGGTCACCAGCGATTCCTCGGTCCAGCCTCGTGTTCGCAGGATACTTGGCTCCTGTATCCCTGGGTTCGTAAGAACTCAGGAGATCGACATGGCAGTGGTGTTTCCAGCTCCCTCTTATCCACGGTTCCCTTCGCGCCAAAACGGAGGGGAGCCAATGGGAGATCCGCTCATCAACACACATACCATACGTGGACCAATCACGGACCACAGTGGTCCCAGGCATTCACACCACCCTAGACTCTCTGGCACCCAGGATGTGTATTGGGACCAGACAGCCCAGCCCACATCCTGGGGGCACTCAAACGACATGTAGAAGCCCGCGAAAGCAACCGTGTTTCGCGGGAAACTACATGCCCAAATAAGGAAGGCCCCGGGTCGCCTGACCCGGGGGAAGGTAAAGGGAGCAAGACGGACAGTGGACGAGACAAAGGAGCCTCGTGGTCCGGCCATTTTGGGTAGCCGGGCCACCCTTTTGTGTTCGCGGCAAAAAGGTGCTCAGAACGGCAAAAGGAGCTCAAAATAAACCAAATGATCGCTGCCACCAGCCCAGTCCCTGAATGACTTGCACCGATCCAAAAACCATCCTACAAGAGTGTCTAGGGTCTGTAGAAGGCTAGAGACCCAAGAGAGCTGTAACTTAGCTTACAGTGCCCTCTTGTGTCGTGTTGCACTAAAATGGCGACACGATAAAAGAAACTACGGGAAACAGCGTTCCCCGGTACTGACTGTCTTAAGGGCATGTCAGTTTCCCCGTAAGAAAGGAGCGAAAGCCCAGAGGAGTACGGCAGAAGGCTGCACTTCTCTGGCAAAGTCAAGAAAACAGGTTGAAAACAATAGCAAAAAGTTTAGGGGTTGCCACATGGAAGGAAAGTTCCCTACAATAACGAAATCTTTCCTAACAGAAGGGTCTAAGGTTTTTTATTAGAAACATTGAGATATCACATCTCATGCTATAGGAAGGGTTTTAGGATTGGAATGGGAAGGATTTGGATATCACATCTCATGCTAAAGGAAGGGTCTCAGGTTTGGAAGGGGAAGGATTTGGATATCATATCTCATGTTATAGGACGGGTCCCAGGTTTGGTATTAGAAGCATTGAGATATCACATCTCATGGTATAGGAAGGGTCTCAGGGTTGGAAGGGGAAGGATTTGGATATCACATCTCATGTTATAGGAAGGATCTCAGGTTTGGTCTTAGAAGCATTGAGATATCACATCTCATGCTATAGGAAGGTTCTCAGGATTGGAATGGGAAGGAGTTGGATATCACATCTCATGCTATAGGAAGGGTCTCAGGAATGGAATGGGAAGGAGTTTTATATGACATCTCATGCCATAGGAAGAATCTCAGGTTTGGTATTAGAAGCATTGAGACATACCATCTCATGTTATAGGAAGGGTCTCAGGATTGGAATGGGAAGGAGTTGGATATCACATCTCATGCTATAGGAAGGGTCTCAGGATTGGAATGGGAAGGAGTTGTATATGACATCTCATGCCATAGGAAGGGTCTCAGGTTTGGTATAAGCATTGAGATATCACATCTCTGCTATTGGAAGGGTCTCAGGATTGTAATGGGAAGGAGTTGGATATCCCATCTTATGTTATAGGAAGGGTGTCAGGTTTGGTATTAGAAGCATTGAGATATAACATCTCATGCTATAGGAAGGGTCTCAGGATTGGAATGGGAAGGACTTGGATATCACATCTCATGCTATAGGGAGGGTCTCACGTTTGGAAAGGGAAGGAGTTGGATATCACATTTCAAGTTAGAGGTAGGATCTCAGGTTTGGTATTAGAGGCATTGAGATATCACATCCCATGCTATGAGAAGGGTCTCAGGATTGGAATTGGAAGGATTTGGATATCACATCACATGCTAAAGGGAGGGTCTCAGGTTTGGAAGGGGAGGGATTTTGATATCACATCTCATGTTATAGGAAGGATCTCAGGTTTGGTATTAGAAGCATTGAGATATCACATCTCATGCTATCCGAAGGATCTCAGGTTTGGTATTAGAGGGATTGAGATATCACATCTCATGCTATCAGAAGGGTATCAGGATTGGATTTGGAAGTAGTTGGATATCCCATCTCATACTATAGGAAGGGTCTCAGGTTGGAATGGGAAGGAGTTGGATTTCACATCTCATGTTATAGGAAAGGTCTCAGGATTGGAATGGGAAATACTTCGATATCACATCTCATGCTATAGGAAGGCTCTCAGGTTTGGAAGAGGAAGGAGTTGGGTATCACATTTCATGTTAGAGGTAGGATCTCAGGTTTGGTATTAGAGGCATTGAGATATCACATCTCATGCTATCAGAAGGGTCTCAGGATTGGAATGGGAAGGAGTTTGATATCACATCTCATGCTAAAGAGAGGGTCTCAGTTTTGGAAGGGGAAGGATTTGGATATCACATCTCGTGTTATAGGAATGATCTCAGGTTTGGTAATAGAAGAATTGAGATATCACATCTCATGCTATCGGAAGGATCTCAGGTTTGGTATTAGAAGCATTGAAATATCACATCTCATGCTATCAGAACGGTCTCAGGATTGGAATGGGAAGGAGTTTTA
Organism: Ambystoma mexicanum; assembly: GCF_040938575.1. Lineage (NCBI taxonomy): Eukaryota > Metazoa > Chordata > Amphibia > Caudata > Ambystomatidae > Ambystoma > Ambystoma mexicanum. The sequence goes on along the minus strand of NW_027182436.1, from coordinate 2,629,879 downwards.
TATGACATCACATGCCATAGGAAGGATCTCAGGTTTGGTATTAGAAGCATTGAGACATCACATCTCATGTTATAGGAAGGGTCTCAGGATTGGAATGGGAAGGAGTTGGATATCACATCTTATGCTATAGGAATGGTCTCAGGTTTGGTATAAGCATTTATATATCACATCTCATGCTATAGGAAGGGTCTCAGGATTGGAATTGGAAGGAGTTGTATATGACATCTCATGCCATAGGAAGGGTCTCAGGTTTGGTATAAGCATTGAGATATCACATCTCTGCTATCGGAAGGGTCTCAGGATTGGAATGGGAAGGAGTTGGATATCCCATCTTATGTTATAGGAAGGGTCTCAGGTTTGATATTAGAAGCATTGAGATATCACATCTCATGTTATAGGAAGGGTCTCAGGACTGGAATGGGAAGGACTTGGATATCACATCTCATGCTATAGGGAGGGTCTCACGTTTGGAAAGGAAAGGAGTTGGATATCACATTTCATGTCAGAGGTAGGATCTCAGGTTTGGTATTAGAGGCATTGAGATATCACATCTCATGCTATCAGAAGGGTCTCAGGATTGGAATGGGAAGGAGTTGTATATGACATCTCATGCCATAGGAAGGGTCTCAGGTTTGGTATAAGCATTGAGATATCACATCTCTGCTATCGGAAGGGTCTCAGGATTGGAATGGGAAGTAGTTGGCTATCCCATTTTATGTTATAGGAAGGGTCTCAGGTTTGATATTAGAAGCATGGAGATATCACATCTCATGTTATAGGAAGGGTCTCAGGACTGGAATGGGAAGGACTTGGATATCACATCTCATGCTAAAGGGAGGGTCTCAGGTTTGGAAGGTGAAGGATTTGGATATCACATCTCATGTTATAGGAAGGATCTCAGGTTCGGTATTAGAAGCATTGAGATATCACATCTCATGCTATCGGAAGGATCTCAGGTTTGGTATTAGAGGCATTGAGATATCACATCTCATGCTATCAGAAGGGTCTCAGGATTGGAATGGGAAGGAGTTGGATATCACATCTCATGCTAAAGGGAGGGTCTCAGGTTTGGAAGGGGAAGGATTTGGATATCACATCTCATGTTATAGGAAGGATCACAGGTTTGGTATTAGAAGCATTGAGATATCACATCTCATGCTATCGGAAGGGTCTCAGGATTGGAATGGGAAGGAGTTGGAGATCACATCTCATGCTATAGGAAGGGTCTCAGGTTTGGAACTGGAAGGAGTTGGATATCACATCTCATGTTATAGGAAGAGTCTCAGGTTTGGTATAAGCATTGAGATATCACATCTCATGCTATAGGAAGGGTCTCAGGATTGGAATGGGAAGGAGTTGTATATGACATCTCATGCCATAGGAAGGGTCTCAGGTTTGGTATTAGAAGCATTGAGACATACCATCTCATGTTATAGGAAGGGTCTCAGGACTGGAATGGGAAGGACTTGGATATCACATCTCATGCTAAAGGGAGGGTCTCAAGTTTGGAAGGTGAAGGATTTGGATATCACATCTCATGTTATAGGAAGGATCTCAGGTTCGGTATTAGAAGCATTGAGATATCACATCTCATGCTATCGGAAGGATCTCAGGTTTGGTATTAGAGGCATTGAGATATCACATCTCATGCTATCAGAAGGGTCTCAGGATTGGAATGGGAAGGAGTTGAATATCACATCTCATGCTAAAGGGAGGGTCTCAGGTTTGGAAGGGGAATGATTTGGATATCACATCTCATGTTATAGGAAGGATCACAGGTTTGGTATTAGAAGCATTGAGATATCACATCTCATGCTATCGGAAGGATCTCAGGTTTGGAACTGGAAGGAGTTGGATATCACATCTCATGTTATAGGAAGAGTCTCATGCTATAGGAAGGGTCTCAGGATTGGAATGGGAAGGAGTTGCATATGACATCTCATGCCATAGGAAGGGTCTCAGGTTTGGTATTAGAAGCATTGACACATACCATCTCATGTTATAGGAAGGGTCTCAGGATTGGAATGGGAAGGAGTTGGATATCACATCTCATGCTATAGGAAGGGTCTCAGGTTTGGAACTGGAAGGAGTTGGATATCACATCTCATGTTATAGGAAGAGTCTCATGCTATAGGAAGGGTCTCAGGATTGGAATGGGAAGGAGTTGCATATGACATCTCATGCCATAGGAAGGGTCTCAGGTTTGGTATTAGAAGCATTGAGACATACCATCTCATGTTATAGGAAGGGTCTCAGGATTGGAATGGGAAGGAGTTGGATATCACATCTTATGCTATAGGAAGGGTCTCAGGTTTGGTATAAGCATTGAGATATCACATCTCATGCTATAGGAAGGGTCTCAGGATTGGAATGGGAAGGAGGTGTATATGACATCTCATGCCATAGGAAGGGTCTCAGGTTTGGTATAAGCATTGAGATATCACATCTCTGCTATTGGAAGGGTCTCAGGGTTGTAATGGGAAGGAGTTGGATATCCCATCTTATGTTATAGGAAGGGTGTCAGGTTTGGTATTAGAAGCATTAAGATATCACATTTCATGCTATAGGAAGGGTCTCAGGATTGGAATGGGAAGGACTTGGATATCACATCTCATGCTATAGGGAGGGTCTCACGTTTGGAAAGGGAAGGAGTTGGATATCACATTTCATGTTAGAGGTAGGATCTCAGGTTTGGTATTAGAGGCATTGAGATATCACATCTCATGCTATGAGAAGGGTCTCAGGATTGGAATTGGAAGGATTTGGATATCACATCTCATGCTAAAGGGAGGGTCTCAGGTTTGGAAGGGGAAGGATTTTGATATCACATCTCATGTTATAGGAAGGATCTCAGGTTTGGTATTAGAAGCATTGAGATATCACATCTCATGCTATCCGAAGGATCTTAGGTTTGGTATTAGAGGGATTGAGATATCACATCTCATGCTATCGGAAGGGTATCAGGATTGAATTTGGAAGTAGTTGGATATCCCATCTCATGCTATAGGAAGGGTCTCAGGTTGGAATGGGAAGGAGTTGGATATCACATCTCATGTTATAGGAAAGGTCTCAGGATTGGAATGGGAAATACTTCGATATCACATCTCATGCTATAGGAAGGCTCTCAGGTTTGGAAGGGGAAGGAGTTGGGTATCACATTTCATGTTAGAGGTAGGATCTCAGGTTTGGTATTAGAGGCATTGAGATATCACATCTCATGCTATCAGAAGGGTCTCAGGATTGGAATGGGAAGGAGTTTGATATCACATCTCATGCTAAAGGGAGGGTCTCAGTTTTGGAAGGGGAAGGATTTGGATATCACATCTCGTGTTATAGGAATGATCTCAGGTTTGGTATTAGAAGAATTGAGATATCACATCTCATGCTATCGGAAGGATCTCAGGTTTGGTATTGGAAGCATTGAAATATCACATCTCATGCTATCAGAATGGTCTCAGGATTGGAATGGGAAGGAGTTTTATATGACATATCATGCCATAGGAAGGATCTCAGGTTTGGTATTAGAAGCATTGAGATATGAAGTCTCATGGTATAGGACGGGAGTTTGATATCACATCTCATGCCATGGTATGGGTCTCAGGTTTTGTAGAAGCATTGGGATATCACATCTCATGCTATCGGAAGGGTATCAGGATTGGATTTGGAAGGAGTTGGATATCCCATCTCATGCTATAGGAAGGGTCTCAGGTTGGAATAGGAAGGAGTTGGATTTCACATCTCATGTTATAGGAAGGGTCTCAGGATTGGAATGGGAAGGACTTGGATATCACATCTCATGCTGTAGGAAGGCTCTCAGGTTTGGAAAGGGATGGAGTGGGCTATCACATTTCATGTTAGAGGTAGGATCTCAGGTTTGGTATTAGAGGCATTGAGATATCACATCTCATGCTATCAGAAGGGTATCAGGATTGGAATGGGAAGGAGTTGGATATCACATCTCATGCTAAAGGGAGGGTCTCAGGTTTGGAAGGGGAAGGATTTGGATATCACATCTCATGTTATAGGAAGGATCACAGGTTTGGTATTAGAAGCATTGAGATATCACAACTCATGTTATAGGAAGGATCTCAGGTTTGGTATTAGAAGCATTGAGATATCACATCTCATGCTATAGGAAGGGTCTCAGGATTGGAATGGGAAGGAGTTGGATATCACATCTCATGCTAAAGGAAGGGTCTCAGTTTTGGTAGAAGCATTGAGATATCACATCTCATGCTATAGGAAGGGTCTCAGGATTGGAATGGGAAGGAGTTGGATATCACATCTCATGCTGTAGGAAGGGTCTCAGGTTTGGTATAAGCATTGAGATATCACATCTCTGCTATCGGAAGGGTCTCAGGATTGGAATGGGAAGGACTTATATATCACATCTCATGCTATAGGGAGGGTCTCAGTTTTGATATTAGAAGCATTGAGATATCACATCTCATGCTATCGGAAGGGTCTCAGGATTGGAATGGGAGGAGCTGGATATCACATCTGATGCTAAAGGAAGGGTCTCAGGTTTGGAAGGGGAAGGATTTGGATATCACATCTCATGTTATAGGACGGGTCTCAGGTTTGGTATTAGAAGCATTGAGATATCACATCTCATGCTATAGGAAGTGTGTCAGGATTGGAATGGGAAGGAGTTGGATATCACATCTCATGCTATAGGAAGGGTTTCAGGTTTGGTAGAAGCATTGAGATATCACATCTCATGCTATAGGAAGAGTCTCAGGTTTGGGAAGGGAAGGATTTGGATTTCACATCTCATGTTATAGGATGGTTCTCATGTTTGGTTTTTGAAGCATTGAGATATCACAGCTCATGCTATCGGAAGGGTCTCAGGTTTGGAATGGGAAGTAGTTGGATATCACATCTCATGTTATAGGAAGGATCTCAGGTTTGGTATTAGAAGCATTGAGATATCACATCTCATGCTATAGGAAGGGTCTCAGGATTGGAATGTGAAGGATTTGGATATCACATCTCATGCCATAGGAAGGGTCTCAGGTTTGGTATAAGCAATGAGATATCACATCTCTGCTATCGGAAGGGTCTCAGGATTGGATTGGGAAGGAGTTGGATATCCCTTCTCATACTATAGGGTCTCAGGTTGGAATGGGAAGGAGTTGGATATCACATCTCATGTTATAGGAAGGGTCTCAGGATTGGAATGGGAAGGATTTGGATATCACATCTCTTGCTATAGGAAGGGTCTAAGGTTTTTTTATTAGAAACATTGAGATATCACATCTCATGCTATAGGAAGGGTTTTAGGATTGGAATGGGAAGGATTTGGATATCACATCTCATGTTATAGGACGGGTCCCAGGTTTGGTATTAGAAGTATTGAGATATCACATCTCATGGTATAGGAAGGGTCTCAGGGTTGGAAGGGGAAGGATTTGGATATCACATCTCATGTTATAGGAAGGATCTCAGGTTTGGCCTTAGAAGCATTGAGATATCACATCTCATGCTATAGGAAGGTTCTCAGGATTGGAATGGGAAGTAGTTGGATATCACATCTCATGCTATAGGAAGGGTCTCAGGAATGGAATGGGAAGGAGTTTTATATGACATCTCATGCCATAGGAAGAATCTCAGGTTTGGTATTAGAAGCATTGAGACATACCATCTCATGTTATAGGAAGGGTCTCAGGATTGGAATGGGAAGGAGTTGGATATCACATCTCATGCTATAGGAAGGGTCTCAGGATTGGAATGGGAAGGAGTTGGATATCACATCTCATGCTATAGGAAGGGTCTCAGGTTTGGTAGAAGCATTGAGATATCACATCTCATGCTATAGGAAGAGTCTCAGGTTTGGGAAGGGAAGGATTTGGATTTCACATCTCATGTTATAGGATGGTTCTCATGTTTGGTTTTTGAAGCATTGAGATATCACAACTCATGCTATCGGAAGGGTCTCAGGTTTGGAATGGGAAGTAGTTGGATATCCCATCTCATGCTATAGGAAGGGTCTCAGGTTGGAATGGGAAGGAGTTGGATTTCACATCTCATGTTATAGGAAAGGTCTCAGGATTGGAATGGGAAATACTTCGATATCACATCTCATGCTATAGGAAGGCTCTCAGGTTTGGAAGGGGAAGGAGTTGGGTATCACATTTCATGTTAGAGGTAGGATCTCAGGTTTGGTATTAGAGGCATTGAGATATCACATCTCATGCTATCAGAAGGGTCTCAGGATTGGAATGGGAAGGAGTTTGATATCACATCTCATGCTAAAGAGAGGGTCTCAGTTTTGGAAGAAGAAGGATTTGGATATCACATCTCGTGTTATAGGAATGATCTCAGGTTTGGTATTAGAAGAATTGAGATATCACATCTCATGCTATCGGAAGGATCTCAGGTTTGGTATTAGAAGCATTGAAATATCACATCTCATGCTATCAGAACGGTCTCAGGATTGGAATGGGAAGGAGTTTTATATGACATCTCATGCCATAGGAAGGATCTCAGGTTTGGTATTAGAAGCATTGAGACATCACATCTCATGTTATAGGAAGGGTCTCAGGATTGGAATGGGAAGGAGTTGGATATCACATCTTCTGCTATAGGAATGGTCTCAGGTTTGGTATAAGCATTGATATATCACATCTCATGCTATAGGAAGGGTATCAGGATTGGAATGGGAAGGAGTTGTATATGACATCTCATGCCATAGGAAGGGTCTCAGGTTTGGTATAAGCATTGAGATATCACATCTCTGCTATCGGAAGGGTCTCAGGATTGGAATGGGAAGGAGTTGGATATCCCATCTTATGTTATAGGAAGGGTCTCAGGTTTGATATTAGAAGCATTGAGATATCACATCTCATGTTATAGGAAGGGTCTCAGGACTGGAATGGGAAGGACTTGGATATCACATCTCATGCTATAGGGAGGGTCTCACGTTTGGAAAGGGAAGGAGTTGGATATCACATTTCATGTCAGAGGTAGGATCTCAAGTTTGGTATTAGAGGCATTGAGATATCACATCTCATGCTATCAGAAGGGTCTCAGGATTGGAATGGGAAGGAGTTGTATATGACATCTCATGCCATAGGAAGGGTCTCAGGTTTGGTATAAGCATTGAGATATCACATCTCTGCTATCGGAAGGGTCTCAGGATTGGAATGGGAAGGACTTGGATATCACATCTCATGCTAAAGGGAGGGTCTCAGGTTTGGAAGGTGAAGGATTTGGATATCACATCTCATGTTATAGGAAGGATCTCAGGTTCGGTATTAGAAGCATTGAGATATCACATCTCATGCTATCGGAAGGATCTCAGGTTTGGTATTAGAGGCATTGAGATATCACATCTCATGCTATCAGAAGGGTCTCAGGATTGGAATGGGAAGGAGTTGGATATCACATCTCATGCTAAAGGGAGGGTCTCAGGTTTGGAAGGGGAAGGATTTGGATATCACATCTCATGTTATAGGAAGGATCACAGGTTTGGTATTAGAAGCATTGAGATATCACATCTCATGCTATCAGAAGGGTCTCAGGATTGGAATGGGAAGGAGTTGGATATCACATTTCATGCTAAAGGGAGGGTCTACGGTTCGGAAGGGGAAGGATTTGGATATCACATCTCATGTTATAGGAAGGATCTCAGGTTTGGTATTAGAAGCATTGAGATATCACATCTCATGCTATCGGAAGGGTCTCAGGTTTGGTATAAGCATTGAGATATCACATCTCTGCTATCGGAAGGGTCTCAGGATTGGAATGGGAAGGACTTGGATATCACAATTCATGTTATAGGAAGGGTCTCAGGTTTGGTATTAGAAGCATTGAGATATCACATCTCATGCTATAGGAAGGGTCTCAGGATTGGAATGGGAAGGACTTGGATATCACATCTCATGTTATAGGAAGGGTCTCAGGTTTGGTATTAGAAGCATTGCGATATCACATCTCATGCTATAGGAAGGGTCTCAGGAATGGAATGGGAAGGAGTTGGATATCACATCTCATGATAAAGGAAGGGTCTAAGGTTTGGAAGGGGAAGGATTTGGATATCACATCTCATGTTATTGGACCGGTCTCAGGTTTGGTATTAGAAGCATTCAGATATCAAGTCTCATGGTATAGGAAGGGTCTCAGGACTGGAATGGGAAGGACTTGGATATCACATCTCATGCTATAGGGAGGGTCTCACGTTTGGAAAGGGAAGGAGTTGGATATCACATTTCATGTCAGAGGTAGGATCTCAAGTTTGGTATTAGAGGCATTGAGATATCACATCTCATGCTATCAGAAGGGTCTCAGGATTGGAATGGGAAGGAGTTGGATATGACATCTCATGCCATAGGAAGGGTCTCAGGTTTGGTATAAGCATTGAGATATCACATCTCTGCTATCGGAAGGGTCTCAGGATTGGAATGGGAAGGACTTGGATATCACATCTCATGCTAAAGGGAGGGTCTCAGGTTTGGAAGGTGAAGGATTTGGATATCACATCTCATGTTATAGGAAGGATCTCAGGTTCGGTATTAGAAGCATTGAGATATCACATCTCATGCTATCGGAAGGATCTCAGGTTTGGTATTAGAGGCATTGAGATATCACATCTCATGCTATCAGAAGGGTCTCAGGATTGGAATGGGAAGGAGTTGGATATCACATCTCATGCTAAAGGGAGGGTCTCAGGTTTGGAAGGGGAAGGATTTGGATATCACATCTCATGTTATAGGAAGGATCACAGGTTTGGTATTAGAAGCATTGAGATATCACATCTCATGCTATCAGAAGGGTCTCAGGATTGGAATGGGAAGGAGTTGGATATCACATTTCATGCTAAAGGGAGGGTCTACGGTTCGGAAGGGGAAGGATTTGGATATCACATCTCATGTTATAGGAAGGATCTCAGGTTTGGTATTAGAAGCATTGAGATATCACATCTCATGCTATCGGAAGGGTCTCAGGTTTGGTATAAGCATTGAGATATCACATCTCTGCTATCGGAATGGTCTCAGGATTGGAATGGGAAGGACTTGGATATCACAATTCATGTTATAGGAAGGGTCTCAGGTTTGGTATTAGAAGCATTGAGATATCACATCTCATGCTATAGGAAGGGTCTCAGGATTGGAATGGGAAGTAGTTGGATATCACATCTTCTGCTATAGGAATGGTCTCAGGTTTGGTATAAGCATTGATATATCACATCTCATGCTATAGGAAGGGTATCAGGATTGGAATGGGAAGGAGTTGTATATGACATCTCATGCCATAGGAAGGGTCTCAGGTTTGGTATAAGCATTGAGATATCACATCTCTGCTATCGGAAGGGTCTCAGGATTGGAATGGGAAGGAGTTGGATATCCCATCTTATGTTATAGGAAGGGTCTCAGGTTTGATATTAGAAGCATTGAGATATCACATCTCATGTTATAGGAAGGGTCTCAGGACTGGAATGGGAAGGACTTGGATATCACATCTCATGCTATAGGGAGGGTCTCACGTTTGGAAAGGGAAGGAGTTGGATATCACATTTCATGTCAGAGGTAGGATCTCAAGTTTGGTATTAGAGGCATTGAGATATCACATCTCATGCTATCAGAAGGGTCTCAGGATTGGAATGGGAAGGAGTTGTATATGACATCTCATGCCATAGGAAGGGTCTCAGGTTTGGTATAAGCATTGAGATATCACATCTCTGCTATCGGAAGGGTCTCAGGATTGGAATGGGAAGGACTTGGATATCACATCTCATGCTAAAGGGAGGGTCTCAGGTTTGGAAGGTGAAGGATTTGGATATCACATCTCATGTTATAGGAAGGATCTCAGGTTCGGTATTAGAAGCATTGAGATATCACATCTCATGCTATCGGAAGGATCTCAGGTTTGGTATTAGAGGCATTGAGATATCACATCTCATGCTATCAGAAGGGTCTCAGGATTGGAATGGGAAGGAGTTGGATATCACATCTCATGCTAAAGGGAGGGTCTCAGGTTTGGAAGGGGAAGGATTTGGATATCACATCTCATGTTATAGGAAGGATCACAGGTTTGGTATTAGAAGCATTGAGATATCACATCTCATGCTATCAGAAGGGTCTCAGGATTGGAATGGGAAGGAGTTGGATATCACATTTCATGCTAAAGGGAGGGTCTACGGTTCGGAAGGGGAAGGATTTGGATATCACATCTCATGTTATAGGAAGGATCTCAGGTTTGGTATTAGAAGCATTGAGATATCACATCTCATGCTATCGGAAGGGTCTCAGGTTTGGTATAAGCATTGAGATATCACATCTCTGCTATCGGAAGGGTCTCAGGATTGGAATGGGAAGGACTTGGATATCACAATTCATGTTATAGGAAGGGTCTCAGGTTTGGTATTAGAAGCATTGAGATATCACATCTCATGCTATAGGAAGGGTCTCAGGATTGGAATGGGAAGGACTTGGATATCACATCTCATGTTATAGGAAGGGTCTCAGGTTTGGTATTAGAAGCATTGCGATATCACATCTCATGCTATAGGAAGGGTCTCAGGAATGGAATGGGAAGGAGTTGGATATCACATCTCATGATAAAGGAAGGGTCTAAGGTTTGGAAGGGGAAGGATTTGGATATCACATCTCATGTTATTGGACCGGTCTCAGGTTTGGTATTAGAAGCATTCAGATATCAAGTCTCATGGTATAGGAAGGGTCTCAGGACTGGAATGGGAAGGACTTGGATATCACATCTCATGCTATAGGGAGGGTCTCACGTTTGGAAAGGGAAGGAGTTGGATATCACATTTCATGTCAGAGGTAGGATCTCAAGTTTGGTATTAGAGGCATTGAGATATCACATCTCATGCTATCAGAAGGGTCTCAGGATTGGAATGGGAAGGAGTTGGATATGACATCTCATGCCATAGGAAGGGTCTCAGGTTTGGTATAAGCATTGAGATATCACATCTCTGCTATCGGAAGGGTCTCAGGATTGGAATGGGAAGGACTTGGATATCACATCTCATGCTAAAGGGAGGGTCTCAGGTTTGGAAGGTGAAGGATTTGGATATCACATCTCATGTTATAGGAAGGATCTCAGGTTCGGTATTAGAAGCATTGAGATATCACATCTCATGCTATCGGAAGGATCTCAGGTTTGGTATTAGAGGCATTGAGATATCACATCTCATGCTATCAGAAGGGTCTCAGGATTGGAATGGGAAGGAGTTGGATATCACATCTCATGCTAAAGGGAGGGTCTCAGGTTTGGAAGGGGAAGGATTTGGATATCACATCTCATGTTATAGGAAGGATCACAGGTTTGGTATTAGAAGCATTGAGATATCACATCTCATGCTATCAGAAGGGTCTCAGGATTGGAATGGGAAGGAGTTGGATATCACATTTCATGCTAAAGGGAGGGTCTACGGTTCGGAAGGGGAAGGATTTGGATATCACATCTCATGTTATAGGAAGGATCTCAGGTTTGGTATTAGAAGCATTGAGATATCACATCTCATGCTATCGGAAGGGTCTCAGGTTTGGTATAAGCATTGAGATATCACATCTCTGCTATCGGAATGGTCTCAGGATTGGAATGGGAAGGACTTGGATATCACAATTCATGTTATAGGAAGGGTCTCAGGTTTGGTATTAGAAGCATTGAGATATCACATCTCATGCTATAGGAAGGGTCTCAGGATTGGAATGGGAAGGACTTGGATATCACATCTCATGTTATAGGAAGGGTCTCAGGTTTGGTATTAGAAGCATTGCGATATCACATCTCATGCTATAGGAAGGGTCTCAGGAATGGAATGGGAAGGAGTTGGATATCACATCTCATGATAAAGGAAGGGTCTAAGGTTTGGAAGGGGAAGGATTTGGATATCACATCTCATGTTATTGGACCGGTCTCAGGTTTGGTATTAGAAGCATTCAGATATCAAGTCTCATGGTATAGGAACGGTCTCAGGACTGGAATGGGAAGGACTTGGATATCACATCTCATGCTATAGGGAGGGTCTCACGTATGGAAAGGGAAGGAGTTGGATATCACATTTCATGTCAGAGGTAGGATCTCAAGTTTGGTATTAGAGGCATTGAGATATCACATTTCATGCTATCAGAAGGGTCTCAGGATTGGAATGGGAAGGAGTTGGATATGACATCTCATGCCATAGGAAGGGTCTCAGGTTTGGTATAAGCATTGAGATATCACATCTCTGCTATCGGAAGGGTCTCAGGATTGGAATGGGAAGGACTTGGATATCACATCTCATGCTAAAGGGAGGGTCTCAGGTTTGGAAGGTGAAGGATTTGGATATCACATCTCATGTTATAGGAAGGATCTCAGGTTCGGTATTAGAAGCATTGAGATATCACATCTCATGCTATCGGAAGGATCTCAGGTTTGGTATTAGAGGCATTGAGATATCACATCTCATGCTATCAGAAGGGTCTCAGGATTGGAATGGGAAGGAGTTGGATATCACATCTCATGCTAAAGGGAGGGTCTCAGGTTTGGAAGGGGAAGGATTTGGATATCACATCTCATGTTATAGGAAGGATCACAAGTTTGGTATTAGAAGCATTGAGATATCACAACTCATGCTATCAGAAGGGTCTCAGGATTGGAATGGGAAGGAGTTGGATATCACATTTCATGCTAAAGGGAGGGTCTACGGTTCGGAAGGGGAAGGATTTGGATATCACATCTCATGTTATAGGAAGGATCTCAGGTTTGGTATTAGAAGCATTGAGATATCACATCTCATGCTATAGGAAGGGTCTCAGGATTGGAATGGAAGGAGTTGTATATGACATCCCATGCCATAGGAAGGGTCTCAGGTTTGGTATTAGAAGCATTGAGACATACCATCTCATGTTATAGGAAGGGTCTCAGGACTGGAATGGGAAGGACTTGGATATCACATCTCATGCTAAAGGGAGGGTCTCAGGTTTGGAAGGTGAAGGATTTGGATATCACATCTCATGTTATAGGAAGGATCTCAGGTTCGGTATTAGAAGCATTGAGATATCACATCTCATGCTATCGGAAGGATCTCAGGTTTGGTATTAGAGGCATTGAGATATCACATCTCATGCTATCAGAAGGGTCTCAGGATTGGAATGGGAAGGAGTTGGATATCACATCTCATGCTAAAGGGAGGGTCTCAGGTTTGGAAGGGGAAGGATTTGGATATCACATCTCATGTTATAGGAAGGATCACAGGTTTGGTATTAGAAGCATTGAGATATCACATCTCATGCTATCAGAAGGGTCTCAGGATTGGAATGGGAAGGGGTTGGATATCACATTTCATGCTAAAGGGAGGGTCTACGGTTCGGAAGGGGAAGGATTTGGATATCACATCTCATGTTATAGGAAGGATCTCAGGTTTGGTATTAGAAGCATTGAGATATCACATCTCATGCTATCGGAAGGGTCTCAGGTTTGGTATAAGCATTGAGATATCACATCTCTGCTATCGGAAGGGTCTCAGGATTGGAATGGGAAGGACTTGGATATCACAATTCATGTTATAGGAAGGGTCTCAGGTTTGGTATTAGAAGCATTGAGATATCACATCTCATGCTATAGGAAGGGTCTCAGGATTGGAATGGGAAGGACTTGGATATCACATCTCATGTTATAGGAAGGGTCTCAGGTTTGGTATTAGAAGCATTGCGATATCACATCTCATGCTATAGGAAGGGTCTCAGGAATGGAATGGGAAGGAGTTGGATATCACATCTCATGATAAAGGAAGGGTCTAAGGTTTGGAAGGGGAAGGATTTGGATATCACATCTCATGTTATTGGACCGGTCTCAGGTTTGGTATTAGAAGCATTCAGATATCAAGTCTCATGGTATAGGACGGGAGTTTGATATCACATCTCATGCCATGGTATGGGTCTCAGGTTTTGTAGAAGCATTGGGATATCACATCTCATGCTATCGGAAGGGTATCAGAATTGGATTTGGAAGGAGTTGGATATCCCATCTCATGCTATAGGAAGGGTCTCAGGTTGGAATAGGAAGGAGCTGGATATCACATCTCATGTTATAGGAAGGGTCTCAGGATTGGAATGGGAAGGACTTGGATATCATATCTCATGCTGTAGGAAGGCTCTCAGGTTTGGAAAGGGAAGGAGTGGGCTATCACATTTCATGTTAGAGGTAGGATCTCAGGTTTGGTATTAGAGGCATTGAGATATCACATCTCATGCTATCAGAAGGGTATCAGGATTGGAATGGGAAGAAGTTGGATATCACATCTCATGCTAAAGGGAGGGTCTCAGGTTTGGAAGGGGAAGGATTTGGATATCACATCTCATGTTATAGGAAGGATCTCAGGTTTGGTATTAGAAGCATTGAGAAATCACAACTCATGCTATCGGAAGGATCTCAGGTTTGGTATTAGAAGCATTGAGATATCACATCTCATGCTATAGGAAGGGTCCCAGGATTGGAATGGGAAGGAGTTGGATATCACATCTCATGTTATAGGAAGGATCTCAGGTTTGGTATTAGAAGCATTGAGATATCACATCTCATGCTATAGGAAGGGTCTCAGGATTGTTATGGGAAGGAGTTGGATATCACATCTCATGCTAAAGGAAGGGTCTCAGTTTTGGTAGAAGCATTGAGATATCACATCTCATGCTATAGGAAGGGTCTCAGGATTGGAATGGGAAGGAGTTGGATATCACATCTCATGCTATAGGAAGGGTCTCAGGTTTGGTATAAGCATTGAGATATCACATCTCTGCTATTGGAAGGGTCTCAGGATTGGAATGGGAAGGACTTAGATATCACATATCATGCTATAGGGAGGGTCTCAGTTTTGATATTAGAAGCATTGAGATATCACATCTCATGCTATCGGAAGGGTCTCAGGATTGGAATGGGAGGAGCTGGATATCACATCTCATGCTAAAGGAAGGGTCTCAGGTTTGGAAGGGGAAGGATTTGGATATCACATCTCATGTTATAGGACGGGTCTCAGGTTTGGTATTAGAAGCATTGAGATATCACATCTCATGCTATAGGAAGTGTGTCAGGATTGGAATGGGAAGGAGTTGGATATCACATCTCATGCTATAGGAAGGGTTTCAGGTTTGGTAGAAGCATTGAGATATCACATCTCATGCTATAGGAAGAGTCTCAGGTTTGGGAAGGGAAGGATTTGGATTTCACATCTCATGTTATAGGATGGTTCTCATGTTTGGTTTTTGAAGCATTGAGATATCACATCTCATGCTATCGGAAGGGTCTCAGGTTTGGAATGGGAAGTAGTTGGATATCACATCTCATGTTATAGGAAGGATCTCAGGTTTGGTATTAGAAGCATTGAGATATCACATCTCATGCTATAGGAAGGGTCTCCGGATTGGAATGTGAAGGATTTGGATATCACATCTCATGCCATAGGAAGGGTCTCAGGTTTGGTATAAGCATTGAGATATCACATCTCTGCTATCGGAAGGGTCTCAGGATTGGATTGGGAAGGAATTGGATATCCCTTCTCATACTATAGGGTCTCAGGTTGGAATGGGAAGGAGTTGGATATCACATCTCATGTTATAGGAAGGGTCTCAGGATTGGAATGGGAAGGATTTGGATATCACATCTCTTGCTATAGGAAGGGTCTAAGGTTTTTTATTAGGAACATTGAGATATCACATCTCATGCTATAGGAAGGGTTTTAGGATTGGAATGGGAAGGATTTGGATATCACATCTCATGCTAAAGGAAGGGTCTCAGGTTTGGAAGGGGAAGGATTTGGATATCATATCTCATGTTATAGGACGGGTCCCAGGTTTGGTATTAGAAGCATTGAGATATCACATCTCATGGTATAGGAAGGGTCTCAGGGTTGGAAGGGGAAGGATTTGGATATCGCATCTCATGTTATAGGACGGATCTCAGGTTTGGTCTTAGAAGCATTGAGATATCACATCTCATGCTATAGGAAGGTTCTCAGGATTGGAATGGGAAGGAGTTGGATATCACATCTCATGCTATAGGAAGGGTCTCAGGAATGGAATGGGAAGGAGTTTTATATGACATCTCATGCCATAGGAAGAATCTCAGGTTTAGTATTAGAAGCATTGAGACATACCATCTCATGTTATAGGAAGGGTCTCAGGATTGGAATGGGAAGGAGTTGTATATGACATCTCATGCCATAGGAAGGGTCTCAGGTTTGGTATAAGCATTGAGATATCACATCTCTGCTATTGGAAGGGTCTCAGGATTGTAATGGGAAGGAGTTGGATATCCCATCTTATGTTATAGGAAGGGTGTCAGGTTTGGTATTAGAAGCATTGAGATATCACATCTCATGCTATAGGAAGGGTCTCAGGATTGGAATGGGAAGGACTTGGATATCACATCTCATGCTATAGGGAGGGTCTCACGTTTGGAAAGGGAAGGAGTTGGATATCACATTTCATGTTAGAGGTAGGATCTCAGGTTTGGTATTAGAGGCATTGAGATATCACATCTCATGCTATGAGAAGGGTCTAAGGATTGGAATTGGAAGGATTTGGATATCACATCTCATGCTAAAGGGAGGGTCTCAGGTTTGGAAGGGGAAGGATTTTGATATCACATCTCATGTTATAGGAAGGATCTCAGGTTTGGTATTAGAAGCATTGAGATATCACATCTCATGCTATCCGAAGGATCTCAGGTTTGGTATTAGAGGGATTGAGATATCACATCTCATGCTATCGGAAGGGTATCAGGATTGGATTTGGAAGTAGTTGGATATCCCATCTCATGCTATAGGAAGGGTCTCAGGTTGGAATGGGAAGGAGTTGGATTTCACATCTCATGTTATAGGAAAGGTCTCAGGATTGGAATGGGAAATACTTCGATATCACATCTCATGCTATAGGAAGGCTCTCAGGTTTGGAAGAGGAAGGAGTTGGGTATCACATTTCATGTTAGAGGTAGGATCTCAGGTTTGGTATTAGAGGCATTGAGATATCACATCTCATGCTATCAGAAGGGTCTCAGGATTGGAATGGGAAGGAGTTTGATATCACATCTCATGCTAAAGAGAGGGTCTCAGTTTTGGAAGGGGAAGGATTTGGATATCACATCTCGTGTTATAGGAATGATCTCAGGTTTGGTAATAGAAGAATTGAGATATCACATCTCATGCTATCGGAAGGATCTCAGGTTTGGTATTAGAAGCATTGAAATATCACATCTCATGCTATCAGAACGGTCTCAGGATTGGAATGGGAAGGAGTTTTATATGACATCTCATGCCATAGGAAGGATCTCAGGTTTGGTATTAGAAGCATTGAGACATCACATCTCATGTTATAGGAAGGGTCTCAGGATTGGAATGGGAAGGAGTTGGATATCACATCTTATGCTATAGGAATGGTCTCAGGTTTGGTATAAGCATTGATATATCACATCTCATGCTATAGGAAGGGTCTCAGGATTGGAATGGGAAGGAGTTGGATATGACATCTCATGCCATAGGAAGGGTCTCAGGTTTGGTATAAGCATTGAGATATCACATCTCTGCTATCGGAAGGGTCTCAGGATTGGAATGGGAAGGAGTTGGATATCCCATCTTATTTTATAGGAAGGGTCTCAGGTTTGATATTAGAAGCATTGAGATATCACATCTCATGTTATAGGAAGGGTCTCAGGACTGGAATGGGAAGGACTTGGATATCACATCTCATGCTATAGGGAGGGTCTCACGTTTGGAAAGGGAAGGAGTTGGATATCACATTTCATGTCAGAGGTAGGATCTCAGGTTTGGTATTAGAGGCATTGAGATATCACATCTCATGCTATCAGAAGGCTCTCAGGATTGGAATGGGAAGGAGTTGTATATGACATCTCATGCCATAGGAAGGGTCTCAGGTTTGGTATAAGCATTGAGATATCACATCTCTGCTATCGGAAGGCTCCCAGGATTGGAATGGGAAGGAGTTGGATATCCCATCTTATGTTATAGGAAGGGTCTCAGGTTTGATATTAGAAGCATGGAGATATCACATCTCATGTTATAGGAAGGGTCTCAGGACTGGAATGGGAAGGACTTGGATATCACATCTCATGCTAAAGGGAGGGTCTCAGGTTTGGAAGGTGAAGGATTTGGATATCACATCTCATGTTATAGGAAGGATCTCAGGTTCGATATTAGAAGCATTGAGATATCACATCTCATGCTATCGGAAGGATCTCAGGTTTGGTATTAGAGGCATTGAGATATCACATCTCATGCTATCAGAAGGGTCTCAGGATTGGAATGGGAAGGAGTTGGATATCACATCTCATGCTAAAGGGAGGGTCTCAGGTTTGGAAGGGGAAGGATTTGGATATCACATCTCATGTTATAGGAAGGATCACAGGTTTGGTATTAGAAGCATTGAGATATCACATCTCATGCTATCGGAAAGGTCTCAGGATTGGAATTGGAAGGAGTTGGATATCACATCTCATGCTATAGGAAGGGTCTCAGGTTTGGAACTGGAAGGAGTTGGATATCACATCTCATGTTATAGGAAGAGTCTCAGGTTTGGTATAAGCATTGAGATATCACATCTCATGCTATAGGAAGGGTCTCAGGATTGGAATGGGAAGGAGTTGTATATGACATCTCATGCCATAGGAAGGGTCTTAGGTTTGGTATTAGAAGCATTGAGACATACCATCTCATGTTATAGGAAGGGTCTCAGGACTGGAATGGGAAGGACTTGGATATCACATCTCATGCTAACGGGAGGGTCTCAGGTTTGGAAGGTGAAGGATTTGGATAATACATCTCATGTTATAGGAAGGATCTCAGGTTCGGTATTAGAAGCATTGAGAAATCACATCTCATGCTATCGGAAGGATCTCAGGTTTGGTATTAGAGGCATTGAGATATCACATCTCATGCTATCAGAAGGGTCTCAGGATTGGAATGGGAAGGAGTTGAATATCACATCTCATGCTAAAGGGAGGGTCTCAGGTTTGGAAGGGGAAGGATTTGGATATCACATCTCATGTTATAGGAAGGATCACAGGTTTGGTATTGGAAGCATTGAGATATCACATCTCATGCTATCGGAAGGGTCTCAGGATTGGAATGGGAAGGAGTTGGATATCACATCTCATGCTATAGGAAGGGTCTCAGGTTTGGAACTGGAAGGAGTTGGATATCACATCTCATGTTATAGGAAGAGTCTCAGGTTTGGTATAAGCATTGAGATATCACATCTCATGCTATAGGAAGGGTCTCAGGATTGGAATGGGAAAGAGTTGTATATGACATCTCATGCCATAGGAAGGGTCTCAGGTTTGGTATTAGAAGCATTGAGACATACCATCTCATGTTATAGGAAGGGTCTCAGGATTGGAATGGGAAGGAGTTGGATATCACATCTTATGCTATAGGAAGGGTCTCAGGTTTGGTATAAGCATTGAGATATCACATCTCATGCTATAGGAAGGGTCTCAGGATTGGAATGTGAAGGAGTTTTATATGACATCTCATGCCATAGGAAGGGTCTCAGGTTTGGTATAAGCATTGAGATATCACATCTCTGCTATTGGAAGGGTCTCAGGGTTGTAATGGGAAGGAGTTGGATATCCCATCTTATGTTATAGGAAGGGTGTCAGGTTTGGTATTAGAAGCATTGAGATATCACATCTCATGCTATAGGAAGGGTCTCAGGATTGGAATGGGAAGGACTTGGATATCACATCTCATGCTATAGGGAGGGTCTCACGTTTGGAAAGGGAAGGAGTTGGATATCACATTTCATGTTAGAGGTAGGATCTCAGGTTTGGTATTAGAGGCATTGAGATATCACATCTCATGCTATGAGAAGGGTCTCGGGATTGGAATTGGAAGGATTTGGATATCACATCTCATGCTAAAGGGAGGGTCTCAGGTTTGGAAGGGGAAGGATTTTGATATCACATCTCATGTTATAGGAAAGATCTCAGGTTTGGTATTAGAAGCATTGAGATATCACATCTCATGCTATCCGAAGGATCTCAGGTTTGGTATTAGAGGGATTGAGATATCACATCTCATGCTATCGGAAGGGTATCAGGATTGGATTTGGAAGTAGTTGGATATCCCATCTCATGCTATAGGAAGGGTGTCAGGTTGGAATGGGAAGGAGTTGGATATCACATCTCATGTTATAGGAAAGGTCTCAGGATTGGAATGGGAAATACTTCGATATCACATCTCATGCTATAGGAAGGCTCTCAGGTTTGGAAGGGGAAGGAGTTGGGTACCACATTTCATGTTAGAGGTAGGATCTCAGGTTTGGTATTAGAGGCATTGAGATACCACATCTCATGCTATCAGAAGGGTCTCAGGATTGGAATGGGAAGGAGTTTGATATCACATCTCATGCTAAAGGGAGGGTCTCAGTTTTGGAAGGGGAAGGATTTGGATATCACATCTCGTGTTATAGGAATGATCTCAGGTTTGGTATTAGAAGAATTGAGATATCACATCTCATGCTATCGGAAGGATCTCAGGTTTGGTATTAGAAGCATTGAAATATCACATCTAATGCTATCAGAACGGTTTCAGGATTGGAATGGGAAGGAGTTTTATATGACATCTCATGCCATAGGAAGGATCTCAGGTTTGGTATTAGAAGCACTGAGACAACACATCTCATGCTATAGGAAGGGTCTCAGGATTGGAATGGGAAGGACTTGGATATCACATCTCATGCTATAGGGAGGGTCTCACGTTTGGAAAGGGAAGGAGTTGGATATCACATTTCATGTTAGAGGTAGGATCTCAGGTTTGGTATTAGAGGCATTGAGATATCACATCTCATGCTATGAGAAGGGTCTCAGGATTGGAATTGGAAGGATTTGGATATCACATCTCATGCTAAAGGGAGGGTCTCAGGTTTGGAAGGGGAAGGATTTTGATATCACATCTCATGTTATAGGAAGGATCTCAGGTTTGGTATTAGAAGCATTGAGATATCACATCTCATGCTATCCGAAGGATCTCAGGTTTGGTATTAGAGGGATTGAGATATCACATCTCATGCTATCGGAAGGGTATCAGGATTGGATTTGGAAGTAGTTGGATATCCCATCTCATGCTATAGGAAGGGTCTCAGGTTGGAATGGGAAGGAGTTGGATATCACATCTCATGTTATAGGAAAGGTCTCAGGATTGGAATGGGAAATACTTCGATATCACATCTCATGCTATAGGAAGGCTCTCAGGTTTGGAAGGGGAAGGAGTTGGGTATCACATTTCATGTTAGAGGTAGGATCTCAGGTTTGGTATTAGAGGCATTGAGATATCACATCTCATGCTATCAGAAGGGTCTCAGGATTGGAATGGGAAGGAGTTTGATATCACATCTCATGCTAAAGGGAGGGTCTCAGTTTTGGAAGGGGAAGGATTTGGATATCACATCTCGTGTTATAGGAATGATCTCAGGTTTGGTATTAGAAGAATTGAGATATCACATCTCATGCTATCGGAAGGATCTCAGGTTTGGTATTAGAAGCATTGAAATATCACATCTCATGCTATCAGAACGGTCTCAGGATTGGAATGGGAAGGAGTTTTATATGACATCTCATGCCATAGGAAGGATCTCAGGTTTGGTATTAGAAGCACTGAGACATCACATCTCATGTTATAGGAAGGGTCTCAGGATTGGAATGGGAAGGAGTTGGATATCACATCTTATGCTATAGGAATGGTCTCAGGTTTGGTATAAGCATTGATATATCACATCTCATGCTATAGGAAGGGTCTCAGGATTGGAATGGGAAGGAGTTTTATATGACATCTCATGCCATAGGAAGAGTCTCAGGTTTGGTATAAGCATTGAGATATCACATCTCTGCTATCGGAAGGGTCTCAGGATTGGAATGGGAAGGAGTTGGATATCCCATTTTATGTTATAGGAAGGGTCTCAGGTTTGATATTAGAAGCATTGAGATATCACATCTCATGTTATAGGAAGGGTCTCAGGACTGGAATGGGAAGGACTTGGATATCACATCTCATGCTATAGGGAGGGTCTAACGTTTGGAAAGGGAAGGAGTTGGATATCACATTTCATGTTAGAGGTAGGATCTCAGGTTTGGTATTAGAGGCATTGAGTTATCACATCTCATGCTATCAGAAGGGTCTCAGGATTGGAATGGGAAGGAGTTGGATATCACATCTCATGCTAAAGGGAGGGTCTCAGGTTTGGAAGAGGAAGGATTTGGATATCACATCGCATGTTATAGGAAGGATCTCAGGTTCGGTATTAGAAGCATTGAGATATCACATCTCATGCTATCGGAAGGATATCAGGTTTGGTATTAGAGGCATTGAGATATCACATCTCATGCTATCAGAAGGGTCTCAGGATTGGAATGGGAAGGAGTTGGATATCACATCTCATGCTAAAGGGAGGGTCTCAGGTTTGGAAGGGGAAGGATTTGGATATCACATCTCATGTTATAGGAAGGATCACAGGTTTGGTATTAGAAGCATTGAGATATCACATCTCATGCTATCGGAAAGGTCTATTGATTGGAATGGGAAGGAGTTGGATATCACATCTCATGCTATAGGAAGGGTCTCAGGTTTGGAACTGGAAGGAGTTGGATATCACATCTCATGTTATAGGAAGGATCACAGGTTTGGTATTAGAAGCATTGAGATATCACATCTCATGCTATCGGAAGGGTCTCAGGATTGGAATGGGAAGGAGTTGTATATGACATCTCATGCCGTAGGAAGGGTCTCAGGTTTGGAATGGGAAGGAGATTTATATAACATCTCATGCCATTGGAAGGATCTCAGGTTTGGTATTAGAAGCATTGAGACATCACATCTCATGTTATAGGAAGGGTCTCAGGATTGGAATGGGAAGGAGTTGGATATCACATCTTATGCTATAGGAATGGTCTCAGGTTTGGTATAAGAATTGATATATCAGATCTCATGCTATAGGAAGGGTCTCAGGATTGGAATGGGAAGGAGTTGTATATGACATCTCATGCCATAGGAAGGGTCTCAGGTTTGGTATAAGCATTGAGATATCACATCTCTGCTATCAGAAGGGTCTCAGGATTGGAATGGGAAGGAGTTGGATATGCCATCTTATGTTATAGGAAGGGACTCAAGTTTGATATTAGAAGCATTGAGATATCACTTCTCATGTTATAGGAAGGGTCTCAGGACTGGAATGGGAAGGACTTGGATATCACATCTCATGCTATAGGGAGGGTCTCACGTTTGGAAAGGGAAGGAGTTGGATATCACATTTCATGTTAGAGGTAGGATCTCAGGTTTGGTATTAGAAGCATTGAGATATCACATCTCATGCTATCGGAAGGATCTCAGGTTTGGTATTAGAAGCATTGAGATATCACATCTCATGCTATCGGAAGGGTCTCAGGATTGGAATGGGAAGGAGTTGGATATGCCATCTTATGTTATAGGAAGGGACTCAAGTTTGATATTAGAAGCATTGAGATATCACATCTCATGTTATAGGAAGGGTCTCAGGACTGGAATGGGAAGGACTTGGATATCACATCTCATGATATAGGAAGGGTCTCAGGTTTGGAACTGGAAGGAGTTGGATATCACATCTCATGTTATAGGAAGGATCACAGGTTTGGTATTAGAAGCATTGAGATATCACATCTCATGCTATCGGAAGGGTCTCAGGATTGGAATGGGAAGGAGTTGTATATGACATCTCATGCCGTAGGAAGGGTCTCAGGTTTGGAATGGGAACGAGTTTTATATGACATCTCATGCCATAGGAAGGATCTCAGGTTTGGTATTAGAAGCATTGAGACATCACATCTCATGTTATAGGAAGGGTCTCAGGATTGGAATGGGAAGGAGTTGGATATCACATCTTATGCTATAGGAATGGTCTCAGGTTTGGTATAAGCATTGATATATCAGATCTCATGCTATAGGAAGGGTCTCAGGATTGGAATGGGAAGGAGTTGTATATGACATCTCATGCCATAGGAAGGGTCTCAGGTTTGGTATAAGCATTGAGATATCACATCTCTGCTATCAGAAGGGTCTCAGGATTGGAATGGGAAGGAGTTGGATATGCCATCTTATGTTATAGGAAGGGACTCAAGTTTGATATTAGAAGCATTGAGATATCACATCTCATGTTATAGGAAGGGTCTCAGGACTGGAACGGGAAGGAGTTGGATATCACATCTCATGTCATAGGAAGAGTCTTAGGTTTGGTATAAGCATTGAGATATCACATCTCTGCTATCGGAGGTGTCTCAGGATTGGCATGGGAAGGAGTTGGATATCACATCTCATGCTATAGGAAGGGTATCAGGTTTGGAACGGGAAGGAGTTGGATATCCCATCTCATGTTATAGGACGGGTCTCAGGTTTGGTATTAGAAGCATTGAGATATCACATCTCATGCTATCGGAAGGGTCTCAGGATTGGAATGGGAAGGAGTTGGATATCACATATCATGCTATAGGAAGGGTCTCAGTTTTGGTAGAAGCATTGAGATATCACATCTCATGCTATAGGAAGGGTCTCAGGATTGGAATGGGAAGGAGTTGGATATCACATCTCATGCTATAGGAAGGGTCTCAGGTTTGGTATAAGCATTGAGATATCACATCTCTGCTATCGGAAGGGTCTCAGGATTGGAATGGGAAGGACTTAGATATCACATCTCATGCTATAGGGAGGGTCTCAGTTTTGATATTAGAAGCATTGAGATATCACATCTCATGCTATCGGAAGGGTCTCAGGATTGGAATGGGAGGAGCTGGATATCACATCTCATGCTAAAGGAAGGGTCTCAGGTTTGGAAGGGGAAGGATTTGGATATCACATCTCATGTTATAGGACGGGTCTCAGGTTTGGTATTAGAAGCATTGAGATATCACATCTCATGCTATAGGAAGTGTGTCAGGATTGGAATGGGAAGGAGTTGGATATCACATCTCATGCTATAGGAAGGGTTTCAGGTTTGGTAGAAGCATTGAGATATCACATCTCATGCTATAGGAAGAGTCTCAGGTTTGGGAAGGGAAGGATTTGGATTTCACATCTCATGTTATAGGATGGTTCTCATGTTTGGTTTTTGAAGCATTGAGATATCACATCTCATGCTATCGGAAGGGTCTCAGGTTTGGAATGGGAAGTAGTTGGATATAACATCTCATGTTATAGGAAGGATCTCAGGTTTGGTATTAGAAGCATTGAGATATCACATCTTATGCTATAGGAAGGGTCTCAGGATTGGAATGTGAAGGATTTGGATATCACATCTCATGCCATAGGAAGGGTCTCAGGTTTGGTATAAGCATTGAGATATCACATTTCTGCTATCGGAAGGGTCTCAGGATTGGATTGGGAAGGAGTTGGATATCCCTTCTCATACTATAGGGTCTCAGGTTGGAATGGGAAGGAGTTGGAAATCACATCTCATGTTATAGGAAGGGTCTCAGGATTGGAATGGGAAGGATTTGGATATCACATCTCTTGCTATAGGAAGGGTCTAAGGTTTTTTATTAGAAACATTGAGATATCACATCTCATGCTATAGGAAGGGTTTTAGGATTGGAATGGGAAGGATTTGGATATCACATCTCATGCTAAAGGAAGGGTCTCAGGACTGGAACGGGAAGGAGTTGGATATCACATCTCATGTCATAGGAAGAGTCTTAGGTTTGGTATAAGCATTGAGATATCACATCTCTGCTATCAGAGGTGTCTCAGGATTGGCATGGGAAGGAGTTGGATATCACATCTCATGCTATAGGAAGGGTATCAGGTTTGGAACGGGAAGGAGTTGGATATCCCATCTCATGTTATAGGACGGGTCTCAGGTTTGGTATTAGAAGCATTGAGATATCACATCTCATGCTATCGGAGTGGTCTCAGGATTGGAATGGGAAGGAGTTGGATATCACATATCATGCTATAGGAAGGGTCTCAGGACTGGAACGGGAAGGAGTTGGATATCACATCTCATGTCATAGGAAGAGTCTTAGGTTTGGTATAAGCATTGAGATATCACATCTCTGCTATCAGAGGTGTCTCAGGATTGGCATGGGAAGGAGTTGGATATCACATCTCATGCTATAGGAAGGGTATCAGGTTTGGAACGGGAAGGAGTTGGATATCCCATCTCATGTTATAGGACGGGTCTCAGGTTTGGTATTAGAAGCATTGAGATATCACATCTCATGCTATCGGAGTGGTCTCAGGATTGGAATGGGAAGGAGTTGGATATCACATATCATGCTATAGGAAGGGTCTCAGTTTTGGTAGAAGCATTGAGATATCACATCTCATGCTATAGGAAGGGTCTCAGGATTGGAATGGGAAGGAGTTGGATATCACATCTCATGCTATAGGAAGGGTCTCAGGTTTGGTATAAGCATTGAGATATCACATCTCTGCTATCGGAAGGGTCTCAGGATTGGAATGGGAAGGACTTAGATATCACATCTCATGCTATAGGGAGGGTCTCAGTTTTGATATTAGAAGCATTGAGATATCACATCTCATGCTATCGGAAGGGTCTCAGGATTGGAATGGAAGGAGCTGGATATCACATCTCATGCTAAAGGAAGGGTCTCAGGTTTGGAAGGGGAAGGATTTGGATATCACATCTCATGTTATAGGACGGGTCTCAGGTTTGGTATTAGAAGCATTGAGATATCACATCTCATGCTATAGGAAGTGTGTCAGGATTGGAATGGGAAGGAGTTGGATATCACATCTCATGCTATAGGAAGGGTTTCAGGTTTGGTAGAAGCATTGAGATATCACATCTCATGCTATAGGAAGAGTCTCAGGTTTGGGAAGGGAAGGATTTGGATTTCACATCTCATGTTATAGGATGGTTCTCATGTTTGGTTTTTGAAGCATTGAGATTTCACATCTCATGCTATCGAAGGGTCTCAGGTTTGGAATGGGAAGTAGTTGGATATCACATCTCATGTTATAGGAAGGATCTCAGGTTTGGTATTAGAAGCATTGAGATATCACATCTTATGCTATAGGAAGGGTCTCAGGATTGGAATGTGAAGGATTTGGATATCACATCTCATGCCATAGGAAGGGTCTCAGGTTTGGTATAAGCATTGAGATATCACATCTCATGCTATCGGAAGGGTCTCAGGTTTGGAATGGGAAGTAGTTGGATATAACATCTCATGTTATAGGAAGGATCTCAGGTTTGGTATTAGAAGCATTGAGATATCACATATTATGCTATAGGAAGGGTCTCAGGATTGGAATGTGAAGGATTTGGATATCACATCTCATGCCATAGGAAGGGTCTCAGGTTTGGTATAAGCATTGAGATATCACATCTCTGCTATCGGAAGGGTCTCAGGATTGGATTGGGAAGGAGTTGGATATCCCTTCTCATACTATAGGGTCTCAGGTTGGAATGGGAAGGAGTTGGAAATCACATCTCATGTTATAGGAAGGGTCTCAGGATTGGAATGGGAAGGATTTGGATATCACATCTCTTGCTATAGGAAGGGTCTAAGGTTTTTTATTAGAAACATTGAGATATCACATCTCATGCTATAGGAAGGGTTTTAGGATTGGAATGGGAAGGATTTGGATATCACATCTCATGCTAAAGGAAGGGTCTCAGGTTTGGAAGGGGAAGGATTTGGATATCATATCTCATGTTATAGGACGGGTCCCAGGTTTGGTATTAGAAGCATTGAGATATCACATCTCATGTTATAGGAAGGATCTCAGGTTTGGTCTTAGAAGCATTGAGATATCACATCTCATGCTATAGGAAGGTTCTCAGGATTGGAATGGGAAGGAGTTGGATATCACATCTCATGCTATAGGAAGGGTCTCAGGAATGGAATGGGAAGGAGTTTTATATGACATCTCATGCCATAGGAAGAATCTCAGGTTTGGTATTAGAAGCATTGAGACATACCATCTCATGTTATAGGAAGGGTCTCAGGATTGGAATGGGAAGGAGTTGGATATCACATCTCATGCTATAGGAAGGGTCTCAGGTTTGGTATAAGCATTGAGATATCACATCTCATGCCATAGGCAGGGTCTCAGGTTTGGTATAAGCATTGAGATATCACATCTCTGCTATTGGAAGGGTCTCAGGATTGTAATGGGAAGGAGTTGGATATCCCATCATATGTTATAGGAAGGGTGTCAGGTTTGGCATTAGAAGCATTGAGATATCACATCTCATGCTATAGGAAGGGTCTCAGGATTGGAATGGGAAGGACTTGGATATCACATCTCATGCTATAGGGAGGGTCTCACGTTTGGAAAGGGAAGGAGTTGGATATCACATTTCATGTTAGAGGTAGGATCTCAGGTTTGGTATTAGAGGCATTGAGATATCACATCTCATGCTATGAGAAGGGTCTCAGGATTGGCATTGGAAGGATTTGGATATCACATCTCATGCTAAAGGGAGGGTCTCAGGTTTGGAAGGGGAAGGATTTTGATATCGCATCTCATGTTTAGGAAGGATCTCAGGTTTGGTATTAGAAGCATTGAGATATCACATCTCATGCTATCCGAAGGATCTCAGGTTTGGTATTAGAGGGATTGCGATATCACATCTCATGCTATTGGAAGGGTATCAGGATTGGATTTGGAAGTAGTTGGATATCCCATCTCATGCTATAGGAAGGGTCTCAGGTTGGAATGGGAAGGAGTTGGATATCACATCTCATGTTATAGGAAAGGTCTCAGGATTGGAATGGGAAATACTTCGATATCACATCTCATTCTATAGGAAGGCTCTCAGGTTTGGAAGGGGAAGGAGTTGGGTATCACATTTCATGTTAGAGGTAGGATCTCAGGTTTGGTATTAGAGGCATTGAGATATCACATCTCATGCTATCAGAAGGGTCTCACGATTGGAATGGGAAGGAGTTTGATATCACATCTCATGCTAAAGAGAGGGTCTCAGTTTTGGAAGGGGAAGGATTTGGATATCACATCTCGTGTTATAGGAATGATCTCAGGTTTGGTATTAGAAGAATTGAGATATCACATCTCTTGCTATCGGAAGGATCTCAGGTTTGGTATTAGAAGCATTGAAATATCACATCTCATGCTATCAGAACGGTCTCAGGATTGGAATGGGAATGAGTTTTATATGACATCTCATGCCATAGGAAGGATCTCAGGTTTGGTATTAGAAGCATTGAGACATCACATCTCATGTTATAGGAAGGGTCTCAGGATTGGAATGGGAAGGAGTTGGATATCACATCTTATGCTATAGGAATGGTCTCAGGTTTGGTATAAGCATTGATATATCACATCTCATGCTATAGGAAGGGTCTCAGGATTGGAATGGGAAAGAGTTGTATATGACATCTCATGCCATAGCAAGGGTCTCAGGTTTGGTATAAGCATTGAGATATCACATCTCTGCTATCGGAAGGGTCTCAGGATTGGAATGGGAAGGAGTTGGATATCCCATCTTATGTTATAGGAAGGGTCTCAGGTTTGATATTAGAAGCATTGAGATATCACATCTCATGTTATAGGAAGGGTTATAGGACTGGAATGGGAAGGACTTGGATATCACATCACATGTCATAGGAAGAGTCTTAGGTTTGGTATAAGCATTGAGATATAACATCTCTGCTATCGGAGGTGTCTCAGGATTGGCATGGGAAGGAGTTGGATATCACATCTCATGCTATAGGAAGGGTATCAGGTTTGGAACGGGAAGGAGTTGGATATCCCATCTCATGTTATAGGACGGGTCTCAGGTTTGGTATTAGAAGCATTGAGATATCACATCTCATGCTATCGGAAGGGTCTCAGGATTGGAATGGGAAGGAGTTGGATATCACATCTCATGCTATAGGAAGGTTCTCAGTTTTGGTAGAAGCATTGAGATATCACATCTCATGCTATAGGAAGGGTCTCAGGATTGGAATGGGAAGGAGTTGGATATCACATCTCATGCTATAGGAAGGGTCTCAGGTTTGGTATAAGCATTGAGATATCACATCTCTGCTATCGGAAGGGTCTCAGGATTGGAATGGGAAGGACTTAGATATCACATCTCATGCTATAGGGAGGGTCTCAGTTTTGATATTAGAAGCATTGAGATATCACATCTCATGCTATCGGAAGGGTCTCAGGATTGGAATGGGAGGAGCTGGATATCACATCTCATGCTAAAGGAAGGGTCTCAGGTTTGGAAGGGGAAGGATTTGGATATCACATCTCATGTTATAGGACGGGTCTCAGGTTTGGTATTAGAAGCATTGAGATATCACATCTCATGCTATAGGAAGTGTGTCAGGTTTGGAATGGGAAGGAGTTGGATATCACATCTCATGCTATAGGAAGGGTTTCAGGTTTGGTAGAAGCATTGAGATATCACATCTCATGCTATAGGAAGAGTCTCAGGTTTGGGAAGGGAAGGATTTGGATTTCACATCTCATGTTATAGGATGGTTCTCATGTTTGGTTTTTGAAGCATTGAGATATCACATCTCATGCTATCGGAAGGGTCTCAGGTTTGGAATGGGAAGTAGTTGGATATCACATCTCATGTTATAGGAAGGATCTCAGGTTTGGTATTAGAAGCATTGAGATATCACATCTTATGCTATAGGAAGGGTCTCAGGATTGGAATGTGAAGGATTTGGATATCACATCTCATGCCATAGGAAGGGTCTCAGGTTTGGTATAAGCATTGAGATATCACATCTCTGCTATCGGAAGGGTCTCAGGATTGGATTGGGAAGGAGTTGGATATCCCTTCTCATACTATAGGGTCTCAGGTTGGAATGGGAAGGAGTTGGAAATCACATCTCATGTTATAGGAAGGGTCTCAGGATTGGAATGGGAAGGATTTGGATATCACATCTCTTGCTCTAGGAAGGGTCTAAGGTTTTTTTATTAGAAACATTGAGATATCACATCTCATGCTATAGGAAGGGTTTTAGGATTGGAATGGGAAGGATTTGGATATCACATCTCATGCTAAAGGAAGGGTCTCAGGTTTGGAAGGGGAAGGATTTGGATATCATATCTCATGTTATAGGACGGGTCCCAGGTTTGGTATTAGAAGCATTGAGATATCACATCTCATGGTATAGGAAGGGTCTCAGGGTTGGAAGGGGAAGGATTTGGATATCACATCTCATGTTATAGGAAGGATCTCAGGTTTGGTCTTAGAAGCATTGAGATATCACATCTCATGCTATAGGAAGGTTCTCAGGATTGGAATGGGAAGGAGTTGGATATCACATCTCATGCTATAGGAAGGGTCTCAGGAATGGAATGGGAAGGAGTTGGATATCACATCTCATGCTATAGGAAGGGTCTCAGGTTTGGTATAAGCATTGAGATATCACATCTCATGCCATAGGCAGGGTCTCAGGTTTGGTATAAGCATTGAGATATCACATCTCTGCTATTGGAAGGGTCTCAGGATTGTAATGGGAAGGAGTTGGATATCCCATCATATGTTATAGGAAGGGTGTCAGGTTTGGTATTAGAAGCATTGAGATATCACATCTCATGCTATAGGAAGGGTCTCAGGATTGGAATGGGAAGGACTTGGATATCACATCTCATGCTAAAGGGAGGGTCTCAGGATTGGAATTGGAAGGATTTGGATATCACATCTCATGCTAAAGGGAGGGTCTCAGGTTTGGAAGGGGAAGGATTTTGATATCGCATCTCATGTTATAGGAAGGATCTCAGGTTTGGTATTAGAAGCATTGAGATATCACATCTCATGCTATCCGAAGGATCTCAGGTTTGGTATTAGAGGGATTGAGATATCACATCTCATGCTATCGGAAGGGTATCAGGATTGGATTTGGAAGTAGTTGGATATCCCATCTCATGCTATAGGAAGGGTCTCAGGTTGGAATGGGAAGGAGTTGGATATCACATCTCATTTATAGGAAGGGTCTCAGGATTGGAATGGGAAGGAGTTGGATATCACATCTTATGCTATAGGAATGGTCTCAGGTTTGGTATAAGCATTGATATATCACATCTCATGCTATAGGAAGGGTCTCAGGATTGGAATGGGAAAGAGTTGTATATGACATCTCATGCCATAGCAAGGGTCTCAGGTTTGGTATAAGCATTGAGATATCACATCTCTGCTATCGGAAGGGTCTCAGGATTGGAATGGGAAGGAGTTGGATATCCCATCTTATGTTATAGGAAGGGTCTCAGGTTTGATATTAGAAGCATTGAGATATCACATCTCATGTTATAGGAAGGGTCTCAGGACTGGAATGGGAAGGACTTGGATATCACATCTCATGCTATAGGGAGGGTCTCACGTTTGGAAAGGGAAGGAGTTGGATATCACATTTCATGTCAGAGGTAGGATCTCAGGTTTGGTATTAGAGGCATTGAGATATCACATCTCATGCTATCAGAAGGGTCTCAGGATTGGAATGGGAAGGAGTTGTATATGACATCTCATGCCATAGGAAGGGTCTCAGGTTTGGTATAAGCATTGAGATATCACATCTCTGCTATCGGAAGGGTCTCAGGATTGGAATGGAAAGGAGTTGGATATACCATCTTATGTTATAGGAAGGGTCTCAGGTTTGATATTAGAAGCATGTAGATATCACATCTCATGTTATAGGAAGGGTCTCAGGACTGGAATGGGAAGGACTTGGATATCACATCTCATGCTAAAGGGAGGGTCTCAGGTTTGGAAGGTGAAGGATTTGGATATCACATCTCATGTTATAGGAAGGATCTCAGGTTCGGTATTAGAAGCATTGAGATATCACATCTCATGCTATCGGAAGGATCTCAGGTTTGGTATTAGAGGCATTGAGATATCACATCTCATGCTATCAGAAGGGTCTCAGGATTGGAATGGGAAGGAGTTGGATATCACATCTCATGCTAAAGGGAGGGTCTCAGGTTTGGAAGGGGAAGGATTTGGATATCACATCTCATGTTATAGGAAGGATCACAGGTTTGGTATTAGATGCATTGAGATATCACATCTCATGCTATCGGAAGTCCCTCAGGATTGGAATGGGAAGGAGTTGGATATCACATCTCATGCTATAGGAAGGGTCTCAGGTTTGGAACTGGAAGGAATTGTATATCACATCTCATGTTATAGGAAGAGTCTCGGGTTTGGTATAAGCATTGAGATATCACATCTCATGCTATAGGAAGGGTCTCAGGATTGGAATGGGAAGGAGTTGTATATGACATCTCATGCCATAGGAAGGGTCTCAGGTTTGGTATTAGAAGCATTGAGACATACCATCTCATGTTATAGGAAGGGTCTCAGGACTGGAATGGGAAGGACTTGGATATCACATCTCATGCTAAAGGGAGGGTCTCAGGTTTGGAAGGTGAAGGATTTGGATATCACATCTCATGTTATAGGAAGGATCTCAGGTTCGGTATTAGAAGCATTGAGATATCACATCACATGCTATATGAAGGGTCTCAGGATTGGAATGGGAAGTAGTTGGATATCACATCTCATGCTATAGGAAGGGTCTCAGGTTTGGAACTGGAAGGAGTTGGATATCACATCTCATGTTATAGGAAGAGTCTCTGGTTTGGTATAAGCATTGAGATATCACATCTCATGCTATAGGAAGGGTCTCAGGATTGGAATGGGAAGGAGTTGTATATGACATCTCATGCCATAGGAAGGGTCTCAGGTTTGGTATTAGAAGCATTGAGACATACCATCTCATGTTATAGGAAGGGTCTCAGGATTGGAATGGGAAGGAGTTGGATATCACATCTTATGCTATAGGAAGGGTCTCAGGTTTGGTATAAGCATTGAGATATCACATCTCATGCTATAGGAAGGGTCTCAGGATTGGAATGGGAAGGAGTTGTATATGACATCTCATGTCATAGGAAGGGTCTCAGGTTTGGTATAAGCATTGAGATATCACATCTCTGCTATTGGAAGGGTCTCAGGGTTGTAATGGGAAGGAGTTGGATATCCCATCTTATGTTATAGGAAGGGTGTCAGGTTTGGTATTAGAAGCATTGAGATATCACATCTCATGCTATAGGAAGGGTCTCAGGATTGGAATGGGAAGGACTTGGATATCACATCTCATGCTATAGGGAGGGTCTCACATTTGGAAAGGGAAGGAGTTGGATATCACATTTCATGTTAGAGGTAGGATCTCAGGTTTGGTATTAGAGGCATTGAGATATCACATCTCATGCTATGAGAAGGGTCTCAGGATTGGAATTGGAAGGATTTGGATATCACATCTCATGCTAAAGGGAGGGTCTCAGGTTTGGAAGGGGAAGGATTTTGATATCACATCTCATGTTATAGGAAGGATCTCAGGTTTGGTATTAGAAGCATTGAGATATCACATCTCATGCTATCCGAAGGATCTCAGGTTTGGTATTAGAGGGATTGAGATATCACATCTCATGCGATCGGAAGGGTATCAGGATTGGATTTGAAAGTAGTTGGATATCCCATCTCATGCTATAGGAAGGGTCTCAGGTTGGAATGGGAAGGAGTTGGATATCACATCTCATGTTATAGGAAAGGTCTCAGGATTGGAATGGGAAATACTTCGATATCACATCTCATGCTATAGGAAGGCTCTCAGGTTTGGAAGGGGAAGGAGTTGGGTATCACATTTCATGTTAGAGGTAGGATCTCAGGTTTGGTATTAGAGGCATTGAGATATCACATCTCATGCTATCAGAAGGGTCTCAGGATTGGAATGGGAAGGAGTTTGATATCACATCTCATGCTAAAGGGAGGGTCTCAGGTTTGGAAGGGGAAGGATTTGGATATCACATCTCGTGTTATAGGAATGATCTCAGGTTTGGTATTAGAAGAATTGAGATATCACATCTCATGCTATCGGAAGGATCTCAGGTTTGGTATTAGAAGCATTGAAATATCACATCTCATGCTATCAGAACGGTCTCAGGATTGGAATGGGAATGAGTTTTATATGACATCTCATGCCATAGGAAGGATCTCAGGTTTGGTATTAGAAGCACTGAGACATCACATCTCATGTTATAGGAAGGGTCTCAGGATTGGAATGGGAAGGAGTTTTATATGACATCTCATGCCATAGGAAGGGTCTCAAGTTTGGTATAAGCATTGAGATATCACATCTCTGCTATCGGAAGGGTCTCAGGATTGGAATGGGAAGGAGTTGGATATTCCATCTTATGTTATAGGAAGGGTCTCAGGTTTGATATTAGAAGCATTGAGATATCACATCTCATGTTATAGGAAGGGTCTCAGGATTGGAATGGGAAGGACTTGGATATCACATCTCATGCTATAGGGAGGGTCTAACGTTTGGAAAGGGAAGGAGTTGGATATCACATTTCATGTTAGAGGTAGGATATCAGGTTTGGTATTAGAGGCATTGAGATATCACATCTCATGCTATCAGAAGGGTCTTAGGATTGGAATGGGAAGGAGTTGGATATCACATCTCATGCTAAAGGGAGGGTCTCAGGTTTGGAAGGGGAAGGATTTGGATATCACATCTCATGTTATAGGAAGGATCTCAGGTTCGGTATTAGAAGCATTGAGATATCACATCTCATGCTATCGGAAGGATCTCAGGTTTGGTATTAGAGGCATTGAGATATCACATCTCATGCTATCAGAAGGGTCTCAGGATTGGAATGGGAAGGA
This sequence comes from Ambystoma mexicanum, assembly GCF_040938575.1. Classification (NCBI taxonomy): domain Eukaryota; kingdom Metazoa; phylum Chordata; class Amphibia; order Caudata; family Ambystomatidae; genus Ambystoma; species Ambystoma mexicanum. The sequence continues at coordinate 2,594,234 of NW_027182436.1, read as the reverse complement.
GTTGGATATCACATCTCATGCTAAAGGGAGGGTCTCAGGTTTGGAAGGGGAAGGATTTGGATATCACATCTCATGTTATAGGAAGGATCACAGGTTTGGTATTAGAAGCATTGAGATATCACATCTCATGCTATCGGAAGGGTCTCAGGATTGGAATGGGAAGGAGTTGGATATCACATCTCATGCTATAGGAAGGGTCTCAGGTTTGGAACTGGAAGGAGTTGGATATCACATCTCATGTTATAGGAAGAGTCTCAGGTTTGGTATAAGCATTGAGATATCACATCTCATGCTATAGAAAGGGTCTCAGGATTGGAATGGGAAGGAGTTGTATATGACATCTCATGCCGTAGGAAGGGTCTCAGGTTTGGAATGGGAAGGAGTTTTATATGACATCTCATGCCATAGGAAGGATCTCAGGTTTGGTATTAGAAGCATTGAGACATCACATCTCATGTTATAGGAAGGGTCTCAGGATCGGAATTGGAAGGAGTTGGATATGACATCTCATGCCATAGGAAGGGTCTCAGGTTTGGTATAAGCATTGAGATATCACATCTCTGCTATCAGAAGGGTCTCACGATTGGAATGGGAAGGAGTTGGATATGCCATCTTATGTTATAGGAAGGGTCTCAGGTTTGATATTAGAAGCATTGAGATTTCACATCTCATGTTATAGGAAGGGTCTCAGGACTGGAATGGGAAGGACTTGGATATCACATCTCATGCTATAGGGAGGGTCTCACGTTTGGAAAGGGAAGGAGTTGGATATCACATTTCATGTTAGAGGTAGGATCTCAGGTTTGGTATTAGAAGCATTGAGATATCACATCTCATGCTATCGGAAGGATCTCAGGTTTGGTATTAGAAGCATTGAGATATCACATCTCATGCTATCGGAAGGGTCTCAGGATTGGAATGGGAAGGAGTTGGATATCACATCTCATGCTATAGGAAGGGTCTCAGGTTTGGTATAAGCATTGAGATATCACATCTCTGCTATCGGAAGGGTCTCAGGATTGGAATGGGAAGGAGTTGGATATCCCATCTTATGTTATAGGAAGGGTCTCAGTTTTGATATTAGAAGCATTGAGATATCACATCTCATGTTATAGGAAGGGTCTCAGGACTGGAATGGGAAGGTCTTGGATATCACATCTCATGCTAAAGGGAGGGTCTCAGGTTTGGAAGGGGAAGGATTTGGATATCACATCTCATGTTATAGGAAGGATCACAGGTTTGGTATTAGAAGCATTGAGATATCACATCTCATGCTATCGGAAGGGTCTCAGGATTGGAATGGGAAGGAGTTGGATATCACATCTCATGCTATAGGAAGGGTCTCAGGTTTGGAACTGGAAGGAGTTGGATATCACATCTCATGTTATAGGAAGAGTCTCAGGTTTGGTATAAGCATTGAGATATCACATCTCATGCTATAGAAAGGGTCTCAGGATTGGAATGGGAAGGAGTTGTATATGACATCTCATGCCGTAGGAAGGGTCTCAGGTTTGGAATGGGAAGGAGTTTTATATGACATCTCATGCCATAGGAAGGATCTCAGGTTTGGTATTAGAAGCATTGAGACATCACATCTCATGTTATAGGAAGGGTCTCAGGATTGGAATTGGAAGGAGTTGGATATGACATCTCATGCCATAGGAAGGGTCTCAGGTTTGGTATAAGCATTGAGATATCACATCTCTGCTATCAGAAGGGTCTCACGATTAGAATGGGAAGGAGTTGGATATGCCATCTTATGTTATAGGAAGGGTCTCAGGTTTGATATTAGAAGCATTGAGATTTCACATCTCATGTTATAGGAAGGGTCTCAGGACTGGAATGGGAAGGACTTGGATATCACATCTCATGCTATAGGGAGGGTCTCACGTTTGGAAAGGGAAGGAGTTGGATATCACATCTCATGCTAAAGGGAGGGTCTCAGGTTTGGAAGGGGAAGGATTTGGATATCACATCTCATGTTATAGGAAGGATCACAGGTTTGGTATTAGAAGCATTGAGATATCACATCTCATGCTATCGGAAGGGTCTCAGGATTGGAATGGGAAGGAGTTGGATATCACATCTCATGCTATAGGAAGGGTCTCAGGTTTGGAACTGGAAGGAGTTGGATATCACATCTCATGTTATAGGAAGAGTCTCAGGTTTGGTATAAGCATTGAGATATCACATCTCATGCTATAGAAAGGGTCTCAGGATTGGAATGGGAAGGAGTTGTATATGACATCTCATGCCGTAGGAAGGGTCTCAGGTTTGGAATGGGAAGGAGTTTTATATGACATCTCATGCCGTAGGAAGGATCTCAGGTTTGGTATTAGAAGCATTGAGACATCACATCTCATGTTATAGGAAGGGTCTCAGGATTGGAATTGGAAGGAGTTGGATATGACATCTCATGCCATAGGAAGGGTCTCAGGTTTGGTATAAGCATTTAGATATCACATCTCTGCTATCAGAAGGGTCTCACGATTGGAATGGGAAGGAGTTGGATATGCCATTTTATGTTATAGGAAGGGTCTCAGGTTTGATATTAGAAGCATTGAGATTTCACATCTCATGTTATAGGAAGGGTCTCAGGACTGGAATGGGAAGGACTTGGATATCACATCTCATGCTATAGGGAGGGTCTCACGTTTGGAAAGGGAAGGAGTTGGATATCACATTTCATGTTAGAGGTAGGATCTCAGGTTTGGTATTAGAAGCATTGAGATATCACATCTCATGCTATCGGAAGGATCTCAGGTTTGGTATTAGAAGCATTGAGATATCACATCTCATGCTATCGGAAGGGTCTCAGGATTGGAATGGGAAGGAGTTGGATATCACATCTCATGCTATAGGAAGGGTCTCAGGTTTGGTATAAGCATTGAGATATCACATCTCTGCTATCGGAAGGGTCTCAGGATTGGAATGGGAAGGAGTTGGATATCCCATCTTATGTTATAGGAAGGGTCTCAGTTTTGATATTAGAAGCATTGAGATATCACATCTCATGTTATAGGAAGGGTCTCAGGACTGGAATGGGAAGGTCTTGGATATCACATCTCATGCTAAAGGGAGGGTCTCAGGTTTGGAAGGTGAAGGATTTGGATATCACATCTCATGTTATAGGAAGGATCTCAGGTTCGGTATTAGAAGCATTGAGATATCACATCTCATGCTATCGGAAGGATCTCAGGTTTGGTATTAGAGGCATTGAGATATCACATCTCATGCTATCAGAAGGGTCTCAGGATTGGAATGGGAAGGAGTTGGATATCACATCCCATGCTAAAGGGAGGGTCTCAGGTTTGGAAGGGGAAGGATTTGGATATCACATCTCATGTTATAGGAAGGATCACAGGTTTGGTATTAGAAGCATTGAGATATCACATCTCATGCTATCGGAAGGGTCTCAGGATTGGAATGGGAAGGAGTTGGATATCACATCTCATACTATAGGAAGGGTCTCAGTTTTGGAACTGGAAGGAGTTGGATATCACATCTCATGTTATAGGAAGAGTCTCAGGTTTGGTATAAGCATTGAGATATCACATCTCATGCTATAGGAAGGGTCTCAGGACTGGAATGGGAAGGACTTGGATATCACATCTCATGCTAAAGGGAGGGTCTCAGGTTTGGAAGGTGAAGGATTTGGATATCACATCTCATGTTATAGGAAGGATCTCAGGTTCGGTATTAGAAGCATTGAGATATCACATCTCATGCTATCGGAAGGATCTCAGGTTTGGTATTAGAGGCATTGAGCTATCACATCTCATGCTATCAGAAGGGTCTCAGGATTGGAATGGGAAGGAGTTGGATATCACATCTCATGCTAAAGGGAGGGTCTCAGGTTTGGAAGGGGAAGGATTTGGATATCACATCTCATGTTATAGGAAGGATCACAGGTTTGGTATTAGAAGCATTGAGATATCACATCTCATGCTATCGGAAGTCCCTCAGGATTGGAATGGGAAGGAGTTGGATATCACATCTCATGCTATAGGAAGGGTCTGAGGTTTGGAACTGGAAGGAGTTGGATATCACATCTCATGTTATAGGAAGAGTCTCAGGTTTGGTATAAGCATTGAGATATCACATCTCATGCTATAGGAAGGGTCTCAGGATTGGAATGGGAAGGAGTTGTATATGACATCTCATGCCATAGGAAGGGTCTCAGGTTTGGTATTAGAAGCATTGAGACATACCATCTCATGTTATAGGAAGGGTCTCAGGACTGGAATGGGAAGGACTTGGATATCACATCTCATGCTAAAGGGAGGGTCTCAGGTTTGGAAGGTGAAAGATTTGGATATAACATCTCATGTTATAGGAAGGATCTCAGGTTCGGTATTAGAAGCATTGAGATATCACATCTCATGCTATATGAAGGGTCTCAGGATTGGAATGGGAAGTAGTTGGATATCACATCTCATGCTATAGGAAGGGTCTCAGGTTTGGAACTGGAAGGAGTTGGATATCACATCTCATGTTATAGGAAGAGTCTCAGGTTTGGTATAAGCATTGAGATATCACATCTCATGCTATAGGAAGGGTCTCAGGATTGGAATGGGAAGGAGTTGTATATGACATCTCATGCCATAGGAAGGGTCTCAGGTTTGGTATTAGAAGCATTGAGACATACCATCTCATGTTATAGGAAGGGTCTCAGGATTGGAATGGGAAGGAGTTGGATATCACATCTTATGCTATAGGAAGGGTCTCAGGTTTGGTATAAGCATTGAGATATCACATCTCATGCTATAGGAAGGGTCTCAGGATTGGAATGGGAAGGAGTTGTATATGACATCTCATGCCATAGGAAGGGTCTCAGGTTTGGTATAAGCATTGAGATATCACATCTCTGCTATTGGAAGGGTCTCAGGGTTGTAATGGGAAGGAGTTGGATATCCCATCTTATGTTATAGGAAGGGTGTCAGGTTTGGTATTAGAAGCATTGAGATATCACATCTCATGCTATAGGAAGGGTCTCAGGATTGGAATGGGAAGGACTTGGATATCACATCTCATGCTATAGGGAGGGTCTCACGTTTGGAAAGGGAAGGAGTTGGATATCACATTTCATGTTAGAGGTAGGATCTCAGGTTTGGTATTAGAGGCATTGAGATATCACATCTCATGCTATGAGAAGGGTCTCAGGATTGGAATTGGAAGGATTTGGATATCACATCTCATGCTAAAGGGAGGGTCTCAGGTTTGGAAGGGGAAGGATTTTGATATCACATCTCATGTTATAGGAAGGATCTCAGGTTTGGTATTAGAAGCATTGAGATATCACATCTCATGCTATCCCAAGGATCTCAGGTTTGGTATTAGAGGGATTGAGATATCACATCTCATGCGATCGGAAGGGTATCAGGATTGGATTTGAAAGTAGTTGGATATCCCATCTCATGCTATAGGAAGGGTCTCAGGTTGGAATGGGAAGGAGTTGGATATCACATCTCATGTTATAGGAAAGGTCTCAGGATTGGAATGGGAAATACTTCGATATCACATCTCATGCTATAGGAAGGCTCTCAGGTTTGGAAGGGGAAGGAGTTGGGTATCACATTTCATGTTAGAGGTAGGATCTCAGGTTTGGTATTAGAGGCATTGAGATATCACATCTCATGCTATCAGAAGGGTCTCAGGATTGGAATGGGAAGGAGTTTGATATCACATCTCATGCTAAAGGGAGGGTCTCAGTTTTGGAAGGGGAAGGATTTGGATATCACATCTCGTGTTATAGGAATGATCTCAGGTTTGGTATTAGAAGAATTGAGATATCACATCTCATGCTATCGGAAGGATCTCAGGTTTGGTATTAGATGCATTGAAATATCACATCTCATGCTATCAGAAGGTTCTCAGGATTGGAATGGGAAGGAGTTTTATATGACATCTCATGCCATAGGAAGGATCTCAGGTTTGGTATTAGATGCACTGAGACATCACATCTCATGTTATAGGAAGGGTCTCAGGACTGGAATGGGAAGGACTTGGATATCACATCTCATGCTAAAGGGAGGGTCTCAGGTTTGGAAGGTGAAGGATTTGGATATCACATCTCATGTTATAGGAAGGATCTCAGGTTCGGTATTAGAAGCATTGAGATATCACATCTCATGCTATCGGAAGGATCTCAGGTTTGGTATTAGAGGCATTGAGATATCACATCTCATGCTATCAGAAGGGTCTCAGGATTGGAATGGGAAGGAGTTGGATATCACATCTCATGCTAAAGGGAGGGTCTCAGGTTTGGAAGGGGAAGGATTTGGATATCACATCTCATGTTATAGGAAGGATCACAGGTTTGGTATTAGAAGCATTGAGATATCACATCTCATGCTATCGGAAGTCCCTCAGGATTGGAATGGGAAGGAGTTGGATATCACATCTCATGCTATAGGAAGGGTCTCAGGTTTGGAACTGGAAGGAGTTGGATATCACATCTCATGTTATAGGAAGAGTCTCAGGTTTGGTATAAGCATTGAGATATCACATCTCATGCTATAGGAAGGGTCTCAGGATTGGAATGGGAAGGAGTTGTATATGACATCTCATGCCATAGGAAGGGTCTCAGGTTTGGTATTAGAAGCATTGAGACATACCATCTCATGTTATAGGAAGGGTCTCAGGACTGGAATGGGAAGGACTTGGATATCACATCTCATGCTAAAGGGAGGGTCTCAGGTTTGGAAGGTGAAAGATTTGGATATAACATCTCATGTTATAGGAAGGATCTCAGGTTCGGTATTAGAAGCATTGAGATATCACATCTCATGCTATATGAAGGGTCTCAGGATTGGAATGGGAAGTAGTTGGATATCACATCTCATGCTATAGGAAGGGTCTCAGGTTTGGAACTGGAAGGAGTTGGATATCACATCTCATGTTATAGGAAGAGTATCAGGTTTGGTATAAGCATTGAGATATCACATCTCATGCTATAGGAAGGGTCTCAGGATTGGAATGGGAAGGAGTTGTATATGACATCTCATGCCATAGGAAGGGTCTCAGGTTTGGTATTAGAAGCATTGAGACATACCATCTCATGTTATAGGAAGGGTCTCAGGATTGGAATGGGAAGGAGTTGGATATCACATCTTATGCTATAGGAAGGGTCTCAGGTTTGGTATAAGCATTGAGATATCACATCTCATGCTATAGGAAGGGTCTCAGGATTGGAATGGGAAGGAGTTGTATATGACATCTCATGCCATAGGAAGGGTCTCAGGTTTGGTATAAGCATTGAGATATCACATCTCTGCTATTGGAAGGGTCTCAGGGTTGTAATGGGAAGGAGTTGGATATCCCATCTTATGTTATAGGAAGGGTGTCAGGTTTGGTATTAGACGCATTGAGATATCACATCTCATGCTATAGGAAGGGTCTCAGGATTGGAATGGGAAGGACTTGGATATCACATCTCATGCTATAGGGAGGGTCTCACGTTTGGAAAGGGAAGGAGTTGGATATCACATTTCATGTTAGAGGTAGGATCTCAGGTTTGGTATTAGAGGCATTGAGATATCACATCTCATGCTATGAGAAGGGTCTCAGGATTGGAATTGGAAGGATTTGGATATCACATCTCATGCTAAAGGGAGGGTCTCAGGTTTGGAAGGGGAAGGATTTTGATATCACATCTCATGTTATAGGAAGGATCTCAGGTTTGGTATTAGAAGCATTGAGATATCACATCTCATGCTATCCCAAGGATCTCAGGTTTGGTATTAGAGGGATTGAGATATCACATCTCATGCGATCGGAAGGGTATCAGGATTGGATTTGAAAGTAGTTGGATATCCCATCTCATGCTATAGGAAGGGTCTCAGGTTGGAATGGGAAGGAGTTGGATATCACATCTCATGTTATAGGAAAGGTCTCAGGATTGGAATGGGAAATACTTCGATATCACATCTCATGCTATAGGAAGGCTCTCAGGTTTGGAAGGGGAAGGAGTTGGGTATCACATTTCATGTTAGAGGTACCAAACCTGAGATCATTCCTATAACACGAGATGTGATATCCAAATCCTTCCCCTTCCAAAACTGAGACCCTCCCTTTAGCATGAGATGTGATATCAAACTCCTTCCCATTCCAATCCTGAGACCCTTCTGATAGCATGAGATGTGATATCTCAATGCCTCTAATACCAAACCTGAGATCCTACCTCTAACATGAAATGTGATACCCAACTCCTTCCCCTTCCAAACCTGAGAGCCTTCCTATAGCATGAGATGTGATATCGAAGTATTTCCCATTCCAATCCTGAGACCTTTCCTATAACATGAGATGTGATATCCAACTCCTTCCCATTCCAACCTGAGACCCTTCCTATAGCATGAGATGGGATATCCAACTACTTTCAAATCCAATCCTGATACCCTTCCGATCGCATGAGATGTGATATCTCAATCCCTCTAATACCAAACCTGAGATCCTTGGGATAGCATGAGATGTGATATCTCAATGCTTCTAATACCAAACCTGAGATCCTTCCTATAACATGAGATGTGATATCAAAATCCTTCCCCTTCCAAACCTGAGACCCTCCCTTTAGCATGAGATGTGATATCCAAATCCTTCCAATTCCAATCCTGAGACCCTTCTCATAGCATGAGATGTGATATCTCAATGCCTCTAATACCAAACCTGAGATCCTACCTCTAACATGAAATGTGATATCCAACCCCTTCCCTTTCCAAACGTGAGACCCTCCCTATAGCATGAGATGTGATATCCAAGTCCTTCCCATTCCAATCCTGAGACCCTTCCTATAGCATGAGATGTGATATCTCAATGCTTCTAATACCAAACCTGACACCCTTCCTATAACATAAGATGGGATATCCAACTCCATCCCATTACAACCCTGAGACCCTTCCAATAGCAGAGATGTGATATCTCAATGCTTATACCAAACCTGAGACCCTTCCTATGGCATGAGATGTCATATACAACTCCTTCCCATTCCAATCCTGAGACCCTTCCTATAGCATGAGATGTGATATCTCAATGCTTATACCAAACCTGAGACCCTTCCTATAGCATAAGATGTGATATCCAACTCCTTCCCATTCCAATCCTGAGACCCTTCCTATAACATGAGATGGTATGTCTCAATGCTTCTAATACCAAACCTGAGACCCTTCCTATGGCATGAGATGTCATATACAACTCCTTCCCATTCCAATCCTGAGACCCTTCCTATAGCATGAGATGTGATATCTCAATGCTTATACCAAACCTGAGACTCTTCCTATAACATGAGATGTGATATCCAACTCCTTCCAGTTCCAAACCTGAGACCCTTCCTATAGCATGAGATGTGATATCCAACTACTTCCCATTCCAATCCTGAGACCCTTCATATAGCATGAGATGTGATATCTCAATGCTTCTAATACCGAACCTGAGATCCTTCCTATAACATGAGATGTTATATCCAAATCTTTCACCTTCCAAACCTGAGACCCTCCCTTTAGCATGAGATGTGATATCCAAGTCCTTCCCATTCCAGTCCTGAGACCCTTCCTATAACATGAGATGGTATGTCTCAATGCTTCTAATACCAAACCTGAGACCCTTCCTATGGCATGAGATGTCATATACAACTCCTTCCCATTCCAATCCTGAGACCCTTCCTATAGCATGAGATGTGATATCTCAATGCTTATACCAAACCTGAGACTCTTCCTATAACATGAGATGTGATATCCAACTCCTTCCAGTTCCAAACCTCAGACCCTTCCTATAGCATGAGATGTGATATCCAACTGCTTCCCATTCCAATCCTGAGGGACTTCCGATAGCATGAGATGTGATATCTTAATGCTTCTAATACCAAACCTGTGATCCTTCCTATAACATGAGATGTGATATCCAAATCCTTCCCCTTCCAAACCTGAGACCCTCCCTTTAGCATGAGATGTGATATCCAACTCCTTCCCATTCCAATCCTGAGACCCTTCTGATAGCATGAGATGTGATAGCTCAATGCCTCTAATACCAAACCTGAGATCCTTCCGATAGCATGAGATGTGATATCTCAATGCTTCTAATACCGAACCTGAGATCCTTCCTATAACATGAGATGTGATATCCAAATCCTTCACCTTCCAAACCTGAGACCCTCCCTTTAGCATGAGATGTGATATCCAAGTCCTTCCCATTCCAGTCCTGAGACCCTTCCTATAGCATGAGATGTGATATCTCAATGCTTATACCAAACCTGAGACTCTTCCTATAATATGAGATGTGATATCCAACTCCTTCCAGTTCCAAAACTGAGACCCTTCCTATAGTATGAGATGTGATATCCAACTCCTTCCCATTCCAATCCTGAGACCCTTCCGATAGCATGAGATGTGATATCTCAATGCTTCTAATACCAAACCTGTGATCCTTCCTATAACATGAGATGTGATATCCAAATCCTTCCCCTTCCAAACCTGAGACCCTCCCTTTAGCATGGGATGTGATATCCAACTCCTTCCCATTCCAATCCTGAGACCCTTCTGATAGCATGAGATGTGATATCTCAATGCCTCTAATACCAAACCTGAGATCCTTCCGATAGCATGAGATGTGATATCTCAATGCTTCTAATACCGAACCTGAGATCCTTCCTATAACATGAGATGTGATATCCAAATCCTTCACCTTCCAAACCTGAGACCCTCCCTTTAGCATGAGATGTGATATCCAAGACCTTCCCATTCCAGTCCTAAGACCCTTCCTATAACATGAGATGTGATATCTCAATGCTTCTAATATCAAAACTGAGACCCTTCCTATAACATAAGATGGGATATCCAACTCCTTCCCATTCCAATCCTGAGACCCTTCCGATAGCAGAGATGTGATATCTCAATGCTTATACCAAACCTGAGACCCTTCCTATAGCATGAGATGTGATATCCAACTCCTTCCCATTCCAATCCTGAGACCCTTCCGATAGCATGAGATGTGATATCTCAATGCTTCTAATACCAAACCTGAGATCCTTCCGATAGCATGAGATGTGATATCTCAATGCTTCTAATACCAAACCTGAGATCCTACCTCTAACATGAAATGTGATATCCAACTCCTTCCCTTTCCAAACGTGAGACCCTCCCTATAGCATGAGATGTGATATCCAAGTCCTTCCCATTCCAGTCCTGAGACCCTTCCTATAACATGAGATGTGAAATCTCAATGCTTCTAATATCAAACCTGAGACCCTTCCTATAACATAAGATGGCATATCCAACTCCTTCCCATTCCAATCGTGAGACCCTTCTGATAGCAGAGATGTGATATCTCAATGCTTATACCAAACCTGAGACCCTTCCTATGGCATGAGATGTCATATCCAACTCCTTCCAATTCCAATCCTGAGACCCTTCCTATAACATGAGATGTGATGTCTCAATGCTTCTAATACCAAACCTGAGATCCTTCCTATGGCATGAGATGTCATATAAAACTCCTTCCCATTCCAAACCTGAGACCCTTCCTACGGCATGAGATGTCATATACAACTCCTTCCCATTCCAATCCTGAGACCCTTTCTATAGCATGAGATGTGATATCTCAATGCTTATACCAAACCTGAGACTCTTCCTATAACATGAGATGTGATATCCAACTCCTTCCAGTTCCAAACCTGAGACCCTTCCTATAGCATGAGATGTGATATCCAACTCCTTCCCATTCCAATCCTGAGACCCTTCCGATAGCATGAGATGTGATATCTCAATGCTTCTAATACCAAACCTGTGATCCTTCCTATAACATGAGATGTGATATCCAAATCCTTCCCCTTCCAAACCTGAGACCCTCCCTTTAGCATGAGATGTGATATCCAACTCCTTCCCTTTCCAAACGTGAGACCCTCCCTATAGCATGAGATGTGATATCCAAGTCCTTCCCATTCCAGTCCTGAGACCCTTCCTATAACATGAGATGTGAAATCTCAATGCTTCTAATATCAAACCTGAGACCCTTCCTATAACATAAGATGGCATATCCAACTCCTTCCCATTCCAATCGTGAGACCCTTCTGATAGCAGAGATGTGATATCTCAATGCTTATACCAAACCTGAGACCCTTCCTATGGCATGAGATGTCATATCCAACTCCTTCCAATTCCAATCCTGAGACCCTTCCTATAACATGAGATGTGATGTCTCAATGCTTCTAATACCAAACCTGAGATCCTTCCTATGGCATGAGATGTCATATAAAACTCCTTCCCATTCCAAACCTGAGACCCTTCCTACGGCATGAGATGTCATATACAACTCCTTCCCATTCCAATCCTGAGACCCTTTCTATAGCATGAGATGTGATATCTCAATGCTTATACCAAACCTGAGACTCTTCCTATAACATGAGATGTGATATCCAACTCCTTCCAGTTCCAAACCTGAGACCATTCCTATAGCATGAGATGTGATATCCAACTCCTTCCCATTCCAATCCTGAGACCCTTCCGATAGCATGAGATGTGATATCTCAATGCTTCTAATACCAAACCTGTGATCCTTCCTATAACATGAGATGTGATATCCAAATCCTTCCCCTTCCAAACCTGAGACCCTCCCTTTAGCATGAGATGTGATATCCAACTCCTTCCCATTCCAATCCTGAGACCCTTCTGATAGCATGAGATGTGATATCTCAATGCCTCTAATACCAAACCTGAGACCCTTCCGATAGCATGAGATGTGATATCTCAATGCTTCTAATACCAAACCTGTGATCCTTCCTATAACATGAGATGTGATATCCAAATCCTTCCCCTTCCAAACCTGAGACCCTCCCTTTAGCATGAGATGTGATATCCAAGACCTTCCCATTCCAGTCCTGAGACCCTTCCTATAACATGAGATGTGATATCTCAATGCTTCTAATATCAAAACTGAGACCCTTCCTATAACATAAGATGGGATATCCAACTCCTTCCCATTCCAATCCTGAGACCCTTCCGATAGCAGAGATGTGATATCTCAATGCTTATACCAAACCTGAGACCCTTCCTATAGCATGAGATGTGATATCCAACTCCTTCCCATTCCAATCCTGAGACCCTTCCGATAGCATGAGATGTGATATCTCAATGCTTCTAATACCAAACCTGAGATCCTTCCGATAGCATGAGATGTGATATCTCAATGCTTCTAATACCAAACCTGAGATCCTACCTCTAACATGAAATGTGATATCCAACTCCTTCCCTTTCCAAACGTGAGACCCTCCCTATAGCATGAGATGTGATATCCAAGTCCTTCCCATTCCAGTCCTGAGACCCTTCCTATAACATGAGATGTGAAATCTCAATGCTTCTAATATCAAACCTGAGACCCTTCCTATAACATAAGATGGCATATCCAACTCCTTCCCATTCCAATCGTGAGACCCTTCTGATAGCAGAGATGTGATATCTCAATGCTTATACCAAACCTGAGACCCTTCCTATGGCATGAGATGTCATATCCAACTCCTTCCAATTCCAATCCTGAGACCCTTCCTATAACATGAGATGTGATGTCTCAATGCTTCTAATACCAAACCTGAGATCCTTCCTATGGCATGAGATGTCATATAAAACTCCTTCCCATTCCAAACCTGAGACCCTTCCTACGGCATGAGATGTCATATACAACTCCTTCCCATTCCAATCCTGAGACCCTTTCTATAGCATGAGATGTGATATCTCAATGCTTATACCAAACCTGAGACTCTTCCTATAACATGAGATGTGATATCCAACTCCTTCCAGTTCCAAACCTGAGACCCTTCCTATAGCATGAGATGTGATATCCAACTCCTTCCCATTCCAATCCTGAGACCCTTCCGATAGCATGAGATGTGATATCTCAATGCTTCTAATACCAAACCTGTGATCCTTCCTATAACATGAGATGTGATATCCAAATCCTTCCCCTTCCAAACCTGAGACCCTCCCTTTAGCATGAGATGTGATATCCAACTCCTTCCCATTCCAATCCTGAGACCCTTCTGATAGCATGAGATGTGATATCTCAATGCCTCTAATACCAAACCTGAGATCCTTCCGATAGCATGAGATGTGATATCTCAATGCTTCTAATACCGAACCTGAGATCCTTCCTATAACATGAGATGTGATATCCAAATCCTTCCCCTTCCAAACCTGAGACCCTCCCTTTAGCATGAGATGTGATATCCAACTCCTTCCCATTCCAATCCTGAGACCCTTCTGATAGCATGAGATGTGATATCTCAATGCCTCTAATACCAAACCTGATATCCTACCTCTAACATGAAATGTGATATCCAACTCCTTCCCTTTCCAAACGTTAGACCCTCCCTATAGCATGAGATGTGATATCCAAGTCCTTCCCATTCCAATCCTGAGACCCTTCCTATAACATGAGATGTGATATCTCAATGCTTCTAATATCAAACCTGAGACCCTTCCTATAACATAAGATGGGATATCCAACTCCTTCCCATTCCAATCCTGAGACCCTTCCGATAGCAGAGATGTGATATCTCAATGCTTATACCAAACTTGAGACCCTTCCTATGGCATGAGATGTCATATAAAACTCCTTCCCATTCCAATCCTGAGACCCTTCCTATAACATGAGATGTGATGTCTCAGTGCTTCTAATACCAAACCTGAGATCCTTCCTATGGCATGAGATGTCATATAAAACTCCTTCCCATTCCAATCCTGAGACCGTTCTGATAGCATGAGATGTGATATTTCAATGCTTCTAATACCAAACCTGAGATCCTTCCGATAGCATGAGATGTGATATCTCAATTCTTCTAATACCAAACCTGAGATCATTCCTATAACACGAGATGTGATATCCAAATCCTTCCCCTTCCAAACCTGAGACCCTCCCTTTAGCATGAGATGTGATATCAAACTCCTTCCCATTCCAATCCTGAGACCCTTCTGATAGCATGAGATGTGATATCTCAATGCCTCTAATACCAAACCTGAGATCCTACCTCTAACATGAAATGTGATACCCAACTCCTTCCCCTTCCAAATCTGAGAGCCTTCCTATAGCATGAGATGTGATATCGAAGTATTTCCCATTCCAATCCTGAGACCTTTCCTATAACATGAGATGTGATATCCAACTCCTTCCCATTCCAACCTGAGACCCTTCCTATAGCATGAGATGGGATATCCAACTACTTTCAAATCCAATCCTGATACCCTTCCGATCGCATGAGATGTGATATCTCAATCCCTCTAATACCAAACCTGAGATCCTTCGGATAGCATGAGATGTGATATCTCTATGCTTCTAATACCAAACCTGAGATCCTTCCTATAACATGAGATGTGATATCAAAATCCTTCCCCTTCCAAACCTGAGACCCTCCCTTTAGCATGAGATGTGATATCCAAATCCTTCCAATTCCAATCCTGAGACCCTTCTCATAGCATGAGATGTGATATCTCAATGCCTCTAATACCAAACCTGAGATCCTACCTCTAACATGAAATGTGATATCCAACTCCTTCCCTTTCCAAATGTGAGACCCTCCCTATAGCATGAGATGTGATATCCAAGTCCTTCCCATTCCAATCCTGAGACCCTTCCTATAGCATGAGATGTGATATCTCAATGCTTCTAATACCAAACCTGACACCCTTCCTATAACATAAGATGGGATATCCAACTCCTTCCCATTACAACCCTGAGACCCTTCCAATAGCAGAGATGTGATATCTCAATGCTTATACCAAACCTGAGACCCTTCCTATGGCATGAGATGTCATATACAACTCCTTCCCATTCCAATCCTGAGACCCTTCCTATAGCATGAGATGTGATATCTCAATGCTTATACCAAACCTGAGACCCTTCCTATAGCATAAGATGTGATATCCAACTCCTTCCCATTCCAATCCTGAGACCCTTCCTATAACATGAGATGGTATGTCTCAATGCTTCTAATACCAAACCTGAGACCCTTCCTATGTCATGAGATGTCATATACAACTCCTTCCCATTCCAATCCTGAGACCCTTCCTATAGCATGAGATGTGATATCTCAATGCTTATACCAAACCAGAGACTCTTCCTATAACATGAGATGTGATATCCAACTCCTTCCAGTTCCAAACCTGAGACCCTTCCTATAGCATGAGATGTGATATCCAACTACTTCCCATTCCAATCCTGAGACCCTTCATATAGCATGAGATGTGATATCTCAATGCTTCTAATACCGAACCTGAGATCCTTCCTATAACATGAGATGTGATATCCAAATCCTTCACCTTCCAAACCTGAGACCCTCCCTTTAGCATGAGATGTGATATCCAAGTCCTTCCCATTCCAGTCCTGAGACCCTTCCTATAACATGAGATGGTATGTCTCAATGCTTCTAATACCAAACCTGAGACCCTTCCTATGGCATGAGATGTCATATACAACTCCTTCCCATTCCAATCCTGAGACCCTTCCTATAGCATGAGATGTGATATCTCAATGCTTATACCAAACCCGAGACTCTTCCTATAACATGAGATGTGATATACAATTCCTTCCAGTTCCAAACCTGAGACCCTTCCTATAGCATGAGATGTGATATCCAACTCCTTCCCATTCCAATCCTGAGGGACTTCCGATAGCATGAGATGTGATATCTCAATGCATCTAATACCAAACCTGTGATCCTTCCTATAACATGAGATGTGATATCCAAATCCTTCCCCTTCCAAACCTGAGACCCTCCCTTTAGCATGAGATGTGATATCCAACTCCTTCCCATTCCAATCCTGAGACCCTTCTGATAGCATGAGATGTGATATCTCAATGCCTCTAATACCAAACCTGAGATCCTTCCGATAGCATGAGATGTGATATCTCAATGCTTCTAATACCGAACCTGAGATCCTTCCTATAACATGAGATGTGATATCCAAATCCTTCACCTTCCAAACCTGAGACCCTCCCTTTAGCATGAGATGTGATATCCAAGTCCTTCCCATTCCAGTCCTGAGACCCTTCCTATAACATGAGATGTGATATCTACATGCTTCTAATATCAAACCTGAGACCCTTCCTATAACATAAGATGGTATATCCAACTCCTTTCCATTCCAATCCTGAGACCCTTCCGATAGCAGAGATGTGATATCTCAATGCTTATACCAAACCTGAGACCCTTCCTATGGCATGAGATGTCATATACAACTCCTTCCCATTCCAATCCTGAGACCCTTCTGATAGCATGAGATGTGATATCTCAATGCCTCTAATACCAAACCTGAGATCCTACCTCTGACATGAAATGTGATATCCAACTCCTTCCCTTTCCAAACGTGAGACCCTCCCTATAGCATGAGATGTGATATCCAAGTCCTTCCCATTCCAGTCCTGAGACCCTTCCTATAACATGAGATGTGATATCTCAATGCTTCTAATATCAAACCTGAGACCCTTCCTATAACATAAGATGGGATATCCAACTCCTTCCCATTCCAATCCTGAGACCCTTCCGAAAGCAGAGATGTGATATCTCAATGCTTATACCAAACCTGAGACCCTTGCTATGGCATGAGATGTCATATACAACTCTTTCCCATTCCAATCCTGAGACCCTTCCTATAGCATGAGATGTGATATATCAATGCTTATACCAAACCTGAGACCATTCCTATAGCATAAGATGTGATATCCAACTCCTTCCCATTCCAATCCTGAGACCCTTCCTATAACATGAGATGTGATATCCAACTCCTTCCCATTCCAACCTGAGACCCTTCCTATAGCATGAGATGGGATATCCAACTACTTCCAAATCCAATCCTGATACCCTTCCGATAGCATGAGATGTGATATCTCAATCCCTCTAATACCAAACCTGAGATCCTTCGGATAGCATGAGATGTGATATCTCAATGCTTCTAATACCAAACCTGAGATCCTTCCTATAACATGAGATGCGATATCAAAATCCTTCCCCTTCCAAACCTGAGACCCTCCCTTTAGCATGAGATGTGATATCCAAATCCTTCCAATTCCAATCCTGAGACCCTTCTCATAGCATGAGATGTGATATCTCAATGCCTCTAATACCAAACCTGAGATCCTACCTCTAACATGAAATGTGATATCCAACTCCTTCCCTTTCCAAACGTGAGACCCTCCCTATAGCATGAGATGTGATATCCAAGTCCTTCCCATTCCAATCCTGAGACCCTTCCTATAGCATGAGATGTGATATCTCAATGCTTCTAATACCAAACCTGACACCCTTCCTATAACATATGATGGGATATCCAACTCCTTCCCATTACAATCCTGAGACCCTTCCAATAGCAGAGATGTGATATCTCAATGCTTATACCAAACCTGAGACCCTGCCTATGGCATGAGATGTGATATCTCAATGCTTATACCAAACCTGAGACCCTTCCTATAGCATGAGATGTGATATCCAACTCCTTCCCATTCCATTCCTGAGACCCTTCCTATAGCATGAGATGTGATATCCAACTCCTTCCCATTCCAATCCTGAGAACCTTCCTATAGCATGAGATGTGATATCTCAATGCTTCTAAGACCAAACCTGAGATCCTTCCTATAACATGAGATGTGATATCCAAATCCTTCCCCTTCCAACCCTGAGACCCTTCCTATACCATGAGATGTGATATCTCAATGCTTCTAATACCAAACCTGGGACCCGTCCTATAACATGAGATATGATATCCAAATCCTTCCCCTTCCAAACCTGAGACCCTTCCTTTAGCATGAGATGTGATATCCAAATCCTTCCCATTCCAATCCTAAAACCCTTCCTATAGCATGAGATGTGATATCTCAATGTTTCTAATAAAAAACCTTAGACCCTTCCTAGAGCAAGAGATGTGATATCCAAATCCTTCCCATTCCAATCCTGAGACCCTTCCTATAACATGAGATGTGATTTCCAACTCCTTCCCATTCCAACCTGAGACCCTATAGTATGAGAAGGGATATCCAACTCCTTCCCAATCCAATCCTGAGACCCTTCCGATAGCAGAGATGTGATATCTCAATGCTTATACCAAACCTGAGACCCTTCCTATGGCATGAGATGTGATATCCAAATCCTTCACATTCCAATCCTGAGACCCTTCCTATAGCATAAGATGTGATATCTCAATGCTTCTAATACCAAACCTGAGATCCTTCCTATAACATGAGATGTGATATCCAACTACTTCCCATTCCAAACCTGAGACCCTTCCGATAGCATGAGATGTGATATCTCAATGCTTCAAAAACCAAACATGAGAACCATCCTATAACATGAGATGTGAAATCCAAATCCTTCCCTTCCCAAACCTGAGACTCTTCCTATAGCATGAGATGTGATATCTCAATGCTTCTACCAAACCTGAAACCCTTCCTATAGCATGAGATGTGATATCCAACTCCTTCCCATTCCAAACCTGACACACTTCCTATAGCATGAGATGTGATATCTCAATGCTTCTAATACCAAACCTGAGACCCGTCCTATAACATGAGATGTGATATCCAAATCCTTCCCCTTCCAAACCTGAGACCCTTCCTTTAGCATGAGATGTGATATCCAGCTCCTCCCATTCCAATCCTGAGACCCTTCCGATAGCATGAGATGTGATATCTCAATGCTTCTAATATCAAAACTGAGACCCTCCCTATAGCATGAGATGTGATATCTAAGTCCTTCCCATTCCAATCCTGAGACCCTTCCGATAGCAGAGATGTGATATCTCAATGCTTATACCAAACCTGAGACCCTTCCTATAGCATGAGATGTGATATCCAACTCCTTCCCATTCCAATCCTGAGACCCTTCCTATAGCATGAGATGTGATATCTCAATGCTTCTACCAAAACTGAGAACCTTCCTATAGCATGAGATGTGATATCCAACTCCTTCCCATTCCAATCCTGAGACCCTTCCGATAGCATGAGATGTGATATCTCAATGCTTCTAATACCAAACCTGAGACCCGTCCTATAACATGAGATGGGATATCCAACTCCTTCCCGTTCCAAACCTGATACCCTTCCTATAGCATGAGATGTGATATCCAACTCCTTCCCATGCCAATCCTGAGACACCTCCGATAGCAGAGATGTTATATCTCAATGCTTATACCAAACCTAAGACTCTTCCTATGACATGTGATGTGATATCCAAGTCCTTCCCATTCCAGTCCTGAGACCCTTCCTATAACATGAGATGTGATATCTCAATGCTTCTAATATCAAACCTGAGACCCTTCCTATAACATAAGATGGGATATCCAACTCCTTCCCATTCCAATCCTGAGACCCTTCCTATAGCATGGGATGTGATATATCAATGCTTATACCAAACCTGAGACCATTCCTATAGCATAAGATGTGATATCCAACTCCTTCCCATTCCAATCCTGAGACCCTTCCTATAACATGAGATGTGATGTCTCAATGCTTCTAATACCAAACCTGAGATCCTTCCGATAGCAAGATATGTGATATCTCAATTCTTCTAATACCAAACCTGAGATCATTCCTATAACACGAGATGTGATATCCAAATCCTTCCCCTTCCAAAACTGAGACCCTCTCTTTAGCATGAGATGTGATATCAAACTCCTTCCCATTCCAATCCTGAGACCCTTCTGATAGCATGAGATGTGATATCTCAATGCCTCTAATACCAAACCTGAGATCCTACCTCTAACATGAAATGTGATACCCAACTCCTTCCCCTTCCAAACCTGAGAGCCTTCCTATAGAATGAGATGTGATATCGAAGTATTTCCCATTCCAATCCTGAGACCTTTCCTATAACATGAGATGTGATATCCAACTCCTTCCCATTCCAACCTGAGACCCTTCCTATAGCATGAGATGGGATATCCAACTACTTCCAAATCCAATCCTGATACCCTTCCAATAGCATGAGATGTGATATCTCAATCCCTCTAATACCAAACCTGAGATCCTTCGGATAGCATGAGATGTGATATCTCAATGCTTCTAATACCAAACCTGAGATCCTTCCTATAACATGAGATGCGATATCAAAATCCTTCCCCTTCCAAACCTGAGACCCTCCCTTTAGCATGAGATGTGATATCCAAATCCTTCCAATTCCAATCCTGAGACCCTTCTCATAGCATGAGATGTGATATCTCAATGCCTCTAATACCAAACCTGAGATCCTACCTCTAACATGAAATGTGATATCCAACTCCTTCCCTTTCCAAACGTGAGACCCTCCCTATAGCATGAGATGTGATATCCAAGTCCTTCCCATTCCAATCCTGAGACCCTTCCTATAGCATGAGATGTGATATCTCAATGCTTCTAATACCAAACCTGACACCCTTCCTATAACATATGATGGGATATCCAACTCCTTCCCATTACAATCCTGAGACCCTTCCAATAGCAGAGATGTGATATCTCAATGCTTATACCAAACCTGAGACCCTGCCTATGGCATGAGATGTGATATCTCAATGCTTATACCAAACCTGAGACCCTTCCTATAGCATGAGATGTGATATCCAACTCCTTCCCATTCCATTCCTGAGACCCTTCCTATAGCATGAGATGTGATATCCAACTCCTTCCCATTCCAATCCTGAGAACCTTCCTATAGCATGAGATGTGATATCTCAATGCTTCTAAGACCAAACCTGAGATCCTTCCTATAACATGAGATGTGATATCCAAATCCTTCCCCTTCCAACCCTGAGACCCTTCCTATACCATGAGATGTGATATCTCAATGCTTCTAATACCAAACCTGGGACCCGTCCTATAACATGAGATATGATATCCAAATCCTTCCCCTTCCAAACCTGAGACCCTTCCTTTAGCATGAGATGTGATATCCAAATCCTTCCCATTCCAATCCTAAAACCCTTCCTATAGCATGAGATGTGATATCTCAATGTTTCTAATAAAAAACCTTAGACCCTTCCTAGAGCAAGAGATGTGATATCCAAATCCTTCCCATTCCAATCCTGAGACCCTTCCTATAACATGAGATGTGATTTCCAACTCCTTCCCATTCCAACCTGAGACCCTATAGTATGAGAAGGGATATCCAACTCCTTCCCAATCCAATCCTGAGACCCTTCCGATAGCAGAGATGTGATATCTCAATGCTTATACCAAACCTGAGACCCTTCCTATGGCATGAGATGTGATATCCAAATCCTTCACATTCCAATCCTGAGACCCTTCCTATAGCATAAGATGTGATATCTCAATGCTTCTAATACCAAACCTGAGATCCTTCCTATAACATGAGATGTGATATCCAACTACTTCCCATTCCAAACCTGAGACCCTTCCGATAGCATGAGATGTGATATCTCAATGCTTCAAAAACCAAACATGAGAACCATCCTATAACATGAGATGTGAAATCCAAATCCTTCCCTTCCCAAACCTGAGACTCTTCCTATAGCATGAGATGTGATATCTCAATGCTTCTACCAAACCTGAAACCCTTCCTATAGCATGAGATGTGATATCCAACTCCTTCCCATTCCAAACCTGACACACTTCCTATAGCATGAGATGTGATATCTCAATGCTTCTAATACCAAACCTGAGACCCGTCCTATAACATGAGATGTGATATCCAAATCCTTCCCCTTCCAAACCTGAGACCCTTCCTTTAGCATGAGATGTGATATCCAGCTCCTCCCATTCCAATCCTGAGACCCTTCCGATAGCATGAGATGTGATATCTCAATGCTTCTAATATCAAAACTGAGACCCTCCCTATAGCATGAGATGTGATATCTAAGTCCTTCCCATTCCAATCCTGAGACCCTTCCGATAGCAGAGATGTGATATCTCAATGCTTATACCAAACCTGAGACCCTTCCTATAGCATGAGATGTGATATCCAACTCCTTCCCATTCCAATCCTGAGACCCTTCCTATAGCATGAGATGTGATATCTCAATGCTTCTACCAAAACTGAGAACCTTCCTATAGCATGAGATGTGATATCCAACTCCTTCCCATTCCAATCCTGAGACCCTTCCGATAGCATGAGATGTGATATCTCAATGCTTCTAATACCAAACCTGAGACCCGTCCTATAACATGAGATGGGATATCCAACTCCTTCCCGTTCCAAACCTGATACCCTTCCTATAGCATGAGATGTGATATCCAACTCCTTCCCATGCCAATCCTGAGACACCTCCGATAGCAGAGATGTTATATCTCAATGCTTATACCAAACCTAAGACTCTTCCTATGACATGTGATGTGATATCCAAGTCCTTCCCATTCCAGTCCTGAGACCCTTCCTATAACATGAGATGTGATATCTCAATGCTTCTAATATCAAACCTGAGACCCTTCCTATAACATAAGATGGGATATCCAACTCCTTCCCATTCCAATCCTGAGACCCTTCCTATAGCATGGGATGTGATATATCAATGCTTATACCAAACCTGAGACCATTCCTATAGCATAAGATGTGATATCCAACTCCTTCCCATTCCAATCCTGAGACCCTTCCTATAACATGAGATGTGATGTCTCAATGCTTCTAATACCAAACCTGAGATCCTTCCGATAGCAAGATATGTGATATCTCAATTCTTCTAATACCAAACCTGAGATCATTCCTATAACACGAGATGTGATATCCAAATCCTTCCCCTTCCAAAACTGAGACCCTCTCTTTAGCATGAGATGTGATATCAAACTCCTTCCCATTCCAATCCTGAGACCCTTCTGATAGCATGAGATGTGATATCTCAATGCCTCTAATACCAAACCTGAGATCCTACCTCTAACATGAAATGTGATACCCAACTCCTTCCCCTTCCAAACCTGAGAGCCTTCCTATAGAATGAGATGTGATATCGAAGTATTTCCCATTCCAATCCTGAGACCTTTCCTATAACATGAGATGTGATATCCAACTCCTTCCCATTCCAACCTGAGACCCTTCCTATAGCATGAGATGGGATATCCAACTACTTCCAAATCCAATCCTGATACCCTTCCAATAGCATGAGATGTGATATCTCAATCCCTCTAATACCAAACCTGAGATCCTTCGGATAGCATGAGATGTGATATCTCAATGCTTCTAATACCAAACCTGAGATCCTTCCTATAACATGAGATGCGATATCAAAATCCTTCCCCTTCCAAACCTGAGACCCTCCCTTTAGCATGAGATGTGATATCCAAATCCTTCCAATGCCAATCCTGAGACCCTTCTCATAGCATGAGATGTGATATCTCAATGCCTCTAATACCAAACCTGAGATCCTACCTCTAACATGAAATGTGATATCCAACTCCTTCCCTTTCCAAACGTGAGACCCTCCCTATAGCATGAGATGTGATATCCAAGTCCTTCCCATTCCAATCCTGAGACCCTTCCTATAGCATGAGATGTGATATCTCAATGCTTCTAATACCAAACCTGACACCCTTCCTATAACATATGATGGGATATCCAACTCCTTCCCATTACAATCCTGAGACCCTTCCAATAGCAGAGATGTGATATCTCAATGCTTATACCAAACCTGAGACCCTGCCTATGGCATGAGATGTGATATCTCAATGCTTATACCAAACCTGAGACCCTTCCTATAGCATGAGATGTGATATCCAACTCCTTCCCATTCCAATCCTGAGACCCTTCCTATAACATGAGATGGTATGTCTCAATGCTTCTAATACCAAACCTGAGATTCTTCCTATGGCATGAGATGTCATATAAAACTCCTTCCCATTCCATTCCTGAGACCCTTCCTATAGCATGAGATGTGATATCCAACTCCTTCCCATTCCAATCCTGAGAACCTTCCTATAGCATGAGATGTGATATCTCAATGCTTCTAAGACCAAACCTGAGATCCTTCCTATAACATGAGATGTGATATCTCAATGCTTCTAATACCAAACCTGGGACCCGTCCTATAACATGAGATATGATATCCAAATCCTTCCCCTTCCAAACCTGAGACCCTTCCTTTAGCATGAGATGTGATATCCAAATCCTTCCCATTCCAATCCTAAAACCCTTCCTATAGCATGAGATGTGATATCTCAATGTTTCTAATAAAAAACCTTAGACCCTTCCTATAGCAAGAGATGTGATATCCAAATCCTTCCCATTCCAATCCTGAGACCCTTCCTATAACATGAGATGTGATTTCCAACTCCTTCCCATTCCAACCTGAGACCCTATAGTATGAGAAGGGATATCCAACTCCTTCCCAATCCAATCCTGAGACCCTTCCGATAGCAGAGATGTGATATCTCAATGCTTATACCAAACCTGAGACCCTTCCTATGGCATGAGATGTGATATCCAAATCCTTCACATTCCAATCTCGAGACCCTTCCTATAGCATAAGATGTGATATCTCAATGCTTCTAATACCAAACCTGAGATCCTTCCTATAACATGAGATGTTATATCCAACTACTTCCCATTCCAAACCTGAGACCCTTCCGATAGCATGAGATGTGATATCTCAATGCTTATACCAAACCTGAGACCCTTCCTATGGCATGAGATGTGATATCCAAATCCTTCACATTCCAATCCTGAGACCCTTCCTATAGCATAAGATGTGATATCTCAATGCTTCTAATACCAAACCTGAGATCCTTCCTATAACATGAGATGTGATATCCAACTACTTCCCATTCCAAACCTGAGACCCTTCGATAGCATGAGATGTGAAATCTCAATGCTTCGAAAACCAAACATGAGAACCATCCTATAACATGAGATGTGAAATCCAAATCCTTCCCTTCCCAAACCTGAGACTCTTCCTATAGCATGAGATGTGATATCTCAATGCTTCTACCAAACCTGAAACCCTTCCTATAGCATGAGATGTGATATCCAACTCCTTCCCATTCCAATCCTGACACACTTCCTATAGCATGAGATGTGATATCTCAATGCTTCTA
Source organism: Ambystoma mexicanum (assembly GCF_040938575.1). Taxonomy (NCBI): domain Eukaryota; kingdom Metazoa; phylum Chordata; class Amphibia; order Caudata; family Ambystomatidae; genus Ambystoma; species Ambystoma mexicanum. The sequence goes on along the minus strand of NW_027182436.1, from coordinate 2,568,257 downwards.
ATACCAAACCTGAGACCCGTCCTATAACATGAGATGTGATATCCAAATCCTTCCCCTTCCAAACCTGAGACCCTTCCTTTAGCATGAGATGTGATATCCAGCTCCTTCCATTCCAATCCTGAGACCCTTCCGATAGCATGAGATGTGATATCTCAATGCTTCTAATATCAAAACTGAGACCCTCCCTATAGCATGAGATGTGATATCTAAGTCCTTCCCATTCCAATCCTGAGACCCTTCCGATAGCAGAGATGTGATATCTCAATGCTTATACCAAACCTGAGACCCTTCCTATAGCATGAGATGTGATATCCAACTCCTTCCCATTCCAATCCTGAGACCCTTCCTATAGCATGAGATGTGATATCTCAATGCTTCTACCAAAACTGAGACCCTTCCTATAGCATGATATGTGATATCCAACTCCTTCCCATTCCAATCCTGAGACCACTCCGATAGCATGAGATGTGATATCTCAATGCTTCTAATACCAAACCTGAGACCCGTCCTATAACATGAGATGGGATATCCAACTCCTTCCCGTTCCAAACCTGATACCCTTCCTATAGCATGAGATGTGATATCCAACTCCTTCCCATGCCAATCCTGAGACACCTCTGATAGCAGAGATGTGATATCTCAATGCTTATACCAAACCTAAGACTCTTCCTATGACATGAGATGTGATATCCAACTCCTTCCCGTTCCAGTCCTGAGACCCTTCCTATAGCATGAGATGTGATATCCAACTCGTTCCCATTCCAATCCTGAGACCCTTCCTATAACATGAGATGGTATGTCTCAATGCTTCTAATACCAATTCTGAGATTCTTCCTATGGCATGAGATGTTATATAAAACACCTTCCCATTCCATTCCTGAGACCCTTCCTATAGCATGAGATGTGATATCCAACTCCTTCCCATTCCAATCCTGAGAACCTTCCTATAGCATGAGATGTGATATCACAATGCTTCTAAGACCAAACCTGAGATCCTTCCTATAACATGAGATGTGATATCCAAATCCTTCCCCTTCCAACCCTGAGATCCTTCCTATACCATGAGATGTGATATCTCAATGCTTCTAATACCAAACATGGGACCCGTCCTATAACATGAGATATGATATCCAAATCCTTCCCCTTCCAAACCTGAGACCCTTCCTTTAGCATGAGATGTGATATCCAAATCCTTCCCATTCCAATCCTAAAACCCTTCCTATAGCATGAGATGTGATATCTCAATGTTTCTAATAAAAAACCTTAGACCCTTCCTATAGCAAGAGATGTGATATCCAAATCCTTCCCATTCCAATCCTGAGACCCTTCCTATAACATGAGATGTGATTTCCAACTCCTTCCCATTCCAACCTGAGACCCTATAGTATGAGAAGGGATATCCAACTCCTTCCCAATCCAATCCTGAGACCCTTCCGATAGCAGAGATGTGATATCTCAATGCTTATACCAAACCTGAGACCCTTCCTATGGCATGAGATGTGATATCCAAATCCTTCACATTCCAATCCTGAGACCCTTCCTATAGCATAAGATGTGATATCTCAATGCTTCTAATACCAAACCTGAGATCCTTCCTATAACATGAGATGTTATATCCAACTACTTCCCATTCCAAACCTGAGACCCTTCCGATAGCATGAGATGTGATATCTCAATGCTTCAAAAACCAAACATGAGAACCATCCTATAACATGAGATGTGAAATCCAAATCCTTCCCTTCCCAAACCTGAGACTCTTCCTATAGCATGAGATGTGATATCTCAATGCTTCTACCAAACCTGAAACCCTTCCTATAGCATGAGATGTGATATCCAACTCCTTCCCATTCCAATCCTGACACACTTCCTATAGCATGAGATGTGATATCTCAATGCTTCTAATACCAAACCTGAGACCCGTCCTATAACATGAGATGTGATATCCAAATCCTTCCCCTTCCAAACCTGAGACCCTTCCTTTAGCATGAGATGTGATATCCAGCTCCTCCCATTCCAATCCTGAGACCCTTCCGATAGCATGAGATGTGATATCTCAATGCTTCTAATATCAAAACTGAGACCCTCCCTATAGCATGAGATGTGATATCTAAGTCCTTCCCATTCCAATCCTGAGACCCTTCCGATAGCAGAGATGTGATATCTCAATGCTTATACCAAACCTGAGACCCTTCCTATAGCATGAGATGTGATATCCAACTCCTTCCCATTCCAATCCTGAGACCCTTCCTATAGCATGAAATGTGATATCTCAATGCTTCTACCAAAACTGAGACCCTTCCTATAGCATGATATGTGATATCCAACTCCTTCCCATTCCAATCCTGAGACCCTTCCGATAGCATGAGATGTGATATCTCAATGCTTCTAATACCAAACCTGAGACCCGTCCTATAACATGAGATGGGATATCCAACTCCTTCCCGTTCCAAACCTGATACCCTTCCTATAGCATGAGATGTGATATCCAACTCCTTCCCATGCCAATCCTGAGACACCTCCGATAGCAGAGATGTGATATCTCAATGCTTATACCAAACCTAAGACTCTTCCTATGACATGAGAGGTGATATCCAACTCCTTCCCGTTCCAGTCCTGAGACCCTTCCTATAACATGAGATGTGATATCTCAATGCTTCTAATATCAAACTTGAGTCCCTTCCTATAACATAAGATGGCATATCCAACTCCTTCCCATTCCAATCCTGAGACCCTTCTGATAGCAGAGATGTGATATCTCAATGCTTATACCAAACCTGAGACCCTTCCTATGGCATGAGATGTCATATACAACTCCTTCCCATTCCAATCCTGAGACCCTTCCTATAGCATGAGATCTGATATATCAATGCTTATACCAAACCTGAGACCATTCCTATAGCATAAGATGTGATATCCAACTCCTTCCCATTCCAATCCTGAGACCCTTCCTATAACATGAGATGTGATGTCTCAATGCTTCTAATACCAAACCTGAGATCCTTCCTATGGCATGAGATGTCATATAAAACTCCTTCCCATTCCAAACCTGAGACCCTTCCTACGGCATGAGATGTCATATACAACTCCTTCCCATTCCAATCCTGAGACCCTTCCGATAGCATGAGATGTGATATCTCAATGCTTCTAATACCAAACCTGTGATCCTTCCTATAACATGAGATGTGATATCCAACTCCTTCCAGTTCCAAACCTGAGACCCTTCCTATATCATGAGATGTGATATCCAAGTCCTTACCATTCCAGTCCTGAGACCCTTCCTATAACATGAGATGTGATATCTCAATGCTTCTAATATCAAACTTGAGTCCCTTCCTATAACATAAGATGGCATATCCAACTCCTTCCCATTCCAATCCTGAGACCCTTCCGATAGCATGAGATGTGATATCTCAATGCTTCTAATACCAAACCTGAGATCCTTCCGATAGCATGAGATGTGATATCTCAATGCTTCTAATACCAAACCTGAGATCCTACCTCTAACATGAAATGTGATATCCAACTCCTTCCCTTTCCAAACGTGAGACCCTCCCTATAGCATGAGATGTGATATCCAAGTCCTTCCCATTCCAGTCCTGAGACCCTTCCTATAACATGAGATGTGATATCTCAATGCTTCTAATATCAAACTTGAGTCCCTTCCTATAACATAAGATGGCATATCCAACTCCTTCCCATTCCAATCCTGAGACCCTTCTGATAGCAGAGATGTGATATCTCAATGCTTATACCAAACCTGAGACCCTTCCTATGGCATGAGATGTCATATACAACTCCTTCCCATTCCAATCCTGAGACCCTTCCTATAGCATGAGATCTGATATATCAATGCTTATACCAAACCTGAGACCATTCCTATAGCATAAGATGTGATATCCAACTCCTTCCCATTCCAATCCTGAGACCCTTCCTATAACATGAGATGTGATGTCTCAATGCTTCTAATACCAAACCTGAGATCCTTCCAATGGCATGAGATGTCATATGAATCTCCTTCCCATTCCAAACCTGAGACCCTTCCTACGGCATGAGATGTCATATACAACTCCTTCCCATTCCAATCCTGAGACCCTTCCGATAGCATGAGATGTGATATCTCAATGCTTCTAATACGAAACCTGTGATCCTTCCTATAACATGAGATGTGATATCCAACTCCTTCCAGTTCCAAACCTGAGACCCTTCCTATAGCATGAGATGTGATATCCAACTCCTTCCCATTCCAATCAATAGACCCTTCCGATAGCATGAGATGTGATATCTCAATGCTTCTAATACCAAACCTGTGATCCTTCCTATAACATGAGATGTGATATCCAAATCCTTCCCCTTCCAAACCTGAGACCCTCCCTTTAGCATGAGATGTGATATCCAACTCCTTCCCATTCCAATCCTGAGACCCTTCTGATAGCATGAGATGTGATATCTCAATGCCTCTAATACCAAACCTGATATCCTTCCGATAGCATGAGATGTGATATCTCAATGCTTCTAATACCGAACCTGAGATCCTTCCTATAACATGAGATGTGATATCCAAATCCTTCCCCTTCCAAACCTGAGACCCTCCCTTTAGCATGAGATGTGATATCCAACTCCTTCCCATTCCAATCCTGAGACCCTTCTGATAGCATGAGATGTGATATCTCAATGCCTCTAATACCAAACCTGAGATCCTACCTCTAACATGAAATGTGATATCCAACTCCTTCCCTTTCCAAATGTTAGACCCTCCCTATAGCATGAGATGTGATATCCAAGTCCTTCCCATTCCAGTCCTGAGACCCTTCCTATAACATGAGATGTGATATCTCAATGCTTCTAATATCAAACCTGAGACCCTTCCTATAACATAAAATGGGATATCCAACTCCTTCCCATTCCAATCCTGAGACCCTTCCGATAGCAGAGATGTGATATCTCAATGCTTATACCAAACCTGAGACTCTTCCTATGGCATGAGATGTCATATAAAACTCCTTCCCATTCCAATCCTGAGACCCTTCCTATAGCATGAGATGTGATATATCAATGCTTATACCAAACCTGAGACCATTCCTATAGCATAAGATGTGATATCCAACTCCTTCCCATTCCAATCCTGAGACCCTTCCTATAACATGAGATGTGATGTCTCAGTGCTTCTAATACCAAACCTGAGATCCTTCCTATGGCATGAGATGTCATATAAAACTCCTTCCCATTCCAATCCTGAGACCGTTCTGATAGCATGAGATGTGATATTTCAATGCTTCTAATACCAAACCTGAGATCCTTCCGATAGCATGAGATGTGATATCTCAATTCTTCTAATACCAAACCTGAGATCATTCCTATAACACGAGATGTGATATCCAAATCCTTCCCCTTCCAAGACTGAGACCCTCCCTTTAGCATGAGATGTGATATCAAACTCCTTCCCATTCCAATCCTGAGACCCTTCTGATAGCATGAGATGTGATATCTCAATGCCTCTAATACCAAACCTGAGATCCTACCTCTAACATGAAATGTGATACCCAACTCCTTCCCCTTCCAAACCTGAGAGCCTTCCTATAGCATGAGATGTGATATCGAAGTATTTCCCATTCCAATCCTGAGACCTTTCCTATAACATGAGATGTGATATCCAACTCCTTCCCATTCCAACCTGAGACCCTTCCTATAGCATGAGATGGGATATCCAACTACTTCCAAATCCAATCCTGATACCCTTCCGATAGCATGAGATGTGATATCTCAATCCCTCTAATACCAAACCTGAGATCCTTCGGATAGCATGAGATGTGATATCTCAATGCTTCTAATACCAAACCTGAGATCCTTCCTATAACATGAGATGTGATATCAAAATCCTTCCCCTTCCAAACCTGAGACCCTCCCTTTAGCATGAGATGTGATATCCAAATCCTTCCAATTCCAATCCTGAGACCCTTCTCATAGCATGAGATGTGATATCTCAATGCCTCTAATACCAAACCTGAGATCCTACCTCTAACATGAAATGTGATATCCAACTCCTTCCCTTTCCAAACGTGAGACCCTCCCTATAGCATGAGATGTGATATCCAAGTCCTTCCCATTCCAATCCTGAGACCCTTCCTATAGCATGAGATGTGTTGTCTCAGTGCTTCTAATACCAAACCTGAGATCCTTCCTATGGCATGAGATGTCATATAAAACTCCTTCCCATTCCAATCCTGAAACCGTTCTGATAGCATTAGATGTGATATTTCAATGCTTCTAATACCAAACCTGAGATCCTTCCGATAGCATGAGATGTGATATCTCAATTCTTCTAATACCAAACCTGAGATCATTCCTATAACACGAGATGTGATATCCAAATCCTTCCCCTTCCAAAACTGAGACCCTCCCTTTAGCATGAGATGTGATATCAAACTCCTTCCCATTCCAATCCTGAGACCCTTCTGATAGCATGAGATGTGATATCTCAATGCCTCTAATACCAAACCTGAGATCCTACCTCTAACATGAAATGTGGTACCCAACTCCTTCCCCTTCCAAACCTGAGAGCCTTCCTATAGCATGAGATGTGATATCGAAGTATTTCCCATTCCAATCCTTAGACCTTTCCTATAACATGAGATGTGATATCCAACTCCTTCCCATTCCAACCTGACACCCTTCCTATAGCATGAGATGGGATATCCAACTACTTCCAAATCCAATCCTGATACCCTTCCGATAGCATGAGATGTGATATCTCAATCCCTCTAATACCAAACCTGAGATCCTTCGGATAGCATGAGATGTGATATCTCAATGCTTCTAATACCAAACCTGAGATCTTTCCTATAACATGAGATGTGATATCAAAATCCTTCCCCTTCCAAACCTGAGACCCTCCCTTTAGCATGAGATGTGATATCCAAATCCTTCCAATTCCAATCCTGAGACCCTTCTCATAGCATGAGATGTGATATCTCAATGCCTCTAATACCAAACCTGAGATCCTACCTCTAACATGAAATGTGATATCCAACTCCTTCCCTTTCCAAACGTGAGACCCTCCCTATAGCATGAGATGTGATATCCAAGTCCTTCCCATTCCAATCCTGAGACCCTTCCTATAGCATGAGATGTGATATCTCAATGCTTCTAATACCAAACCTGACACCCTTCCTATAACATAAGATGGGATATCCAACTCCTTCCCATTACAACCCTGAGACCCTTCCAATAGCAGAGATGTGATATCTCAATGCTTATACCAAACCTGAGACCCTTCCTATGGCATGAGATGTCATATACAACTCCTTCACATTCCAATCCTGAGACCCTTCCTATAGCATGAGATGTGATATCTCAATGCTTATACCAAACCTGAGACCCTTCCTATAGCATAAGATGTGATATCCAACTCCTTCCCATTCCAATCCTGAGACCCTTCCTATAACATGAGATGGTATGTCTCAATGCTTCTAATACCAAACCTGAGACCCTTCCTATGGCATGAGATGTCATATACAACTCTTTCCCATTCCAATCCTGAGACCCTTCCTATAGCATGAGATGTGATATCTCAATGCTTATACCAAACCTGAGACTCTTCCTATAACATGAGATGTGATATCCAACTCCTTCCAGTTCCAAACCTGAGACCCTTCCTATAGCATGAGATGTGATATCCAACTCCTTCCCATTCCAATCCTGAGACCCTTCCGATAGCATGAGATGTGATATCTCAATGCTTCTAATACCAAACCTGTGATCCTTCCTATAACATGAGATGTGATATCCAAATCCTTCCCCTTCCAAACCTGAGACCCTCCCTTTAGCATGAGATGTGATATTCAACTCCTTCCCATTCCAATCCTGAGACCCTTCTGATAGCATGAGATGTGATATCTCAATGCCTCTAATACCGAACCTGAGATCCTTCCGATAGCATGAGATGTGATTTCTCAATGCTTCTAATACCGAACCTGAGATCCTTCCTATAACATGAGATGTATTATCCAAATCCTTCACCTTCCAAACCTGAGACCCTCCCGTTAGCATGAGATGTGATATCCAAGTCCTTCCCATTCCAGTCCTGAGACCCTTCCTATAACATGAGATGGTATGTCTCAATGCTTCTAATACCAAACCTAAGACCCTTCCTATGGCATGAGATGTCATATACAACTCCTTCCCATTCCAATCCTGAGACCCTTCCTATAGCATGAGATGTGATATCTCAATGCTTATACCAAACCTGAGACTCTTCCTATAACATGAGATGTGATATCCAACTCCTTCCAGTTCCAAACCTGAGACCCTTCCTATAGCATGAGATGTGATATCCAACTCCTTCCCATTCCAATCCTGAGACCTTTCCGATAGCATGAGATGTGATATCTCAATGCTTCTAATACCAAACCTGTGATCCTTCCTATAACATGAGATGTGATATCCAAATCCTTCCCCTTCCAAACCTGAGACCCTCCCTTTAGCATGAGATGTGATATCCAACTCCTTCCCATTCCAATCCTGAGACCCTTCTGATAGCATGAGATGTGATATCTCAATGCCTCTAATACCAAACCTGAGATCCTTCCGATAGCATGAGATGTGATATCTCAATGCTTCTAATATCGAACCTGAGATCCTTCCTATAACATGAGATGTGATATCCAAATCCTTCACCTTCCAAACCTGAGACCCTCCCTTTAGCATGAGATGTGATATCCAAGTCCTTCCCATTCCAGTCCTGAGACCCTTCCTATAACATGAGATGTGATATCTCCATGCTTCTAATATCAAACCTGAGACCCTTCCTATAACATAAGATGGGATATCCAACTCCTTCCCATTCCAATCCTGGGAGCCTTCCGATAGCAGAGATGTGATATCTCAATGCTTATACCAAACCTGAGACCCTTCCTATGGCATGAGATGTCATATACAACTCCTTCCCATTCCAATCCTGAGAGCCTTCTGATAGCATGAGATGTGATATCTCAATGCCTCTAATACCAAACCTGAGATCCTACCTCTGACATGAAATGTGATATCCAACTCCTTCCCTTTCCAAACGTGAGACCCTCCCTATAGCATGAGATGTGATATCCAAGTCCTTCCCATTCCAGTCCTGAGACCCTTCCTATAACATGAGATGTGATATCTCAATGCTTCTAATATCAAACCTGAGACCCTTCCTATAAAATAAAATGGGATATCCAACTCCTTCCCATTCCAATCCTGAGACCCTTCCGATAGCAGAGATGTGATATCTCAATGCTTATACCAAACCTGAGACCCTTCCTATGGCATGAGATGTCATATCCAACTCCTTCCCATTCCAATCCTGAGACCCTTCCTATAGCATGAGATGTGATATATCAATGCTTATACCAAACCTGAGACCATTCCTATAGCATAAGATGTGATATCCAACTCCTTCCCATTCCAATCCTGAGACCCTTCCTATAACATGAGATGTGATGTCTCAATGCTTCTAATACCAAACCTGAGATCCTTCCTATGGCATGAGATGTCATATAAAACTCCTTCCCATTCCAATCCTGAGACCGTTCTGATAGCATGAGATGTGATATTTCAATGCTTCTAATACCAAACCTGAGATCCTTCCGATAGCATGAGATGTGATATCTCAATTCTTCTATTACCAAACCTGAGATCATTCCTATAACACGAGATGTGATATCCAAATCCTTCCCCTTCCAAAACTGAGACCCTCTCTTTAGCATGAGATGTGATATCAAACTCATTCCCATTCCAATCCTGAGACCCTTCTGATAGCATGAGATGTGATATCTCAATGCCTCTAATACCAAACCTGAGATCCTACCTCTAACATGAAATGTGATACCCAACTCCTTCCTCTTCCAAACCTGAGAGCCTTCCTATAGCATGAGATGTGATATCTAAGTATTTCCCATTCCAATCCTGAGACCTTTCCTATAACATGAGATGTGAAATCCAACTCCTTCCCATTCCAACCTGAGACCCTTCCTATAGCATGAGATGGGATATCCAACTACTTCCAAATCCAATCCTGATACCCTTCCGATAGCATGAGATGTGATATCTCAATCCCTCTAATACCAAACCTGAGATCCTTCGGATAGCATGAGATGTGATATCTCAATGCTTCTAATACCAAACCTGAGATCCTTCCTATAACATGAGATGTGATATCAAAATCCTTCCCCTTCCAAACCTGAGACCCTCCCTTTAGCATGAGATGTGATATCCAAATCCTTCCAATTCCAATCCTTAGACCCTTCTCATAGCATGAGATGTGATATCTCAATGCCTCTAATACCAAACCTGAGATCCTACCTCTAACATGAAATGTGATATCCAACTCCTTCCCTTTCCAAACGTGAGACCCTCCCTATAGCATGAGATGTGATATCCAAGTCCTTCCCATTCCAATCCTGAGACCCTTCCTATAGCATGAGATGTGATATCTCAATGCTTCTAATACCAAACCTGACACCCTTCCTATAACATAAGATGGGATATCCAACTCCTTCCCATTACAATCCTGAGACCCTTCCAATAGCAGAGATGTGATATCTCAATGCTTATACCAAACCTGAGACCCTTCCTATGGCATGAGATGTCATATACAACTCCTTCCCATTCCAATCCTGAGACCCTTCCTATAACATGAGATGGTATGTCTCAATGCTTCTAATACTAAACCTGAGATTCTTCCTATGGCATGAGATGTCATATAAAACTCCTTCCCATTCCATTCCTGAGACCCTTCCTATAGCATGAGATGTGATATCCAACTCCTTCCCATTCCAATCCTGAGAACCTTCCTATAGCATGAGATGTGATATCTCAATGCTTCTAAGACCAAACCTGAGATCCGTCCTATAACATGAGATGCGATATCCAAATCCTTCCCCTTCCAACCCTGAGACCCTTCCTATACCATGAGATGTGATATCTCAATGCTTCTAATACCAAACCTGGGACCCGTCCTATAAAATGAGATATGATATCCAAATCCTTCCCCTTCCAAACCTGAGACCCTTCCTTTAGCATGAGATGTGATATCCAAATCCTTCCCATTCCAATCCTAAAACCCTTCCTATAGCATGAGATGTGATATCTCAATGTTTCTAATAAAAAACCTTAGACCCTTCCTATAGCAAGAGATGTGATATCCAAATCCTTCCCATTCCAATCCTGAGACCCTTCCTATAACATGAGATGTGATATCCAACTCCTTCCCATTCCAACCTGAGACCCTATAGTATGAGAAGGGATATCCAACTCCTTCCCAATCCAATCCTGAGACCCTTCCGATAGCAGAGATGTGATATCTCAATGCTTATACCAAACCTGAGACCCTTCCTATGGCATGAGATGTGATATCCAAATCCTTCACATTCCAATCCGGAGACCCTTCCTATAGCATGAGATGTGATATCTCAATGCTTCTAATACCAAACCTGAGATCCTTCCTATAACATGAGATGTGATATCCAACTACTTCCCATTCCAAACCTGAGACCCTTCCGATAGCATGAGATGTGATATCTCAATGCTTCAAAAACCAAACATGAGAACCATCCTATAACATGAGATGTGATATCCAACTACTTCCCATTCCAAACCTGAGACTCTTCCTATAGCATGAGATGTGATATCTCAATGCTTCTACCAAACCTGAAACCCTTCCTATAGCATGAGATGTGATATCCAACTCCTTCCCATTCCAATCCTGACACACTTCCTATAGCATGAGATGTGATATCTCAATGCTTCTAATACCAAACCTGAGACCCGTCCTATAACATGAGATGTGATATCCAAATCCTTCCCCTTCCAAACCTGAGACCCTTCCTTTAGCATGAGATGTGATATCCAGCTCCTCCCATTCCAATCCTGAGACCCTTCCGATAGCATGAGATGTGATATCTCAATGCTTCTAATATCAAAACTGAGACCCTCCCTATAGCATGATATGTGATATCTAAGTCCTTCCCATTCCAATCCTGAGACCCTTCCAATAGCAGAGATGTGATATCTCAATGCTTATACCAAACCTGAGACCCTTCCTATAGCATGAGATGTGATATCCAACTCCTTCCCATTCCAATCCTGAGACCCTTCCTATAGCATGAGATGTGATATCTCAATGCTTCTACCAAAACTGAGACCCTTCCTTTAGCATGAGATGTGATGTCCAACTCCTTCCCATAACAATCCTGAGACCCTTCCTATAGCATGAGATGTGATATCTCAATGCTTCTAATACCAAACCTGAGATCCTTCCTATAACATGAGATGTGATATCCAACTCCTTCCCATTCCAATCCTGGGACCCTTCCTATAGCATGAGATGTGATATCTCAATGCTTCTAATACCAAACCTGAGATCCTTCCGATAGCATGAGTTGTGATTTCTCAATGCTTCTAATACCAAACCTGAGATCCTTCCTATAACATGAGATGTGATATCCAAATCCTTCCCCTTCCAAACCTGAGACCCTCCCTTTAGCATGAGATGTGATATCCAACTTCTTCCCATTCCAATCCTGATACCCTTCTGATAGCATGAGATGTGATATCTCAATGCCTCTAATACCAAACCTGAGATCCTACCTCTAACATGAAATGTGATAGCCCACTCCTTCCCTTTCCAAACCTGAGAGCCTTCCTACAGCATGAGATATGATATCCAAGTCCTTCCCATTCCAATCCTGAGACCCTTCCTATAACATGAGATGTGATATCCAACTCCTTCCTATTCCAACCTGAGACCCTTCCTATAGCATGAGATGGGATATCCAACTCCTTCCAAATCCAATTCTGATACCCTTCTGATAGCATGAGATGTGATATCCCAATGCTTCTACAAAACCTGAGACCCATACCATGGCATGAGATGTGATATCAAACTCCCGTCCTATACCATGAGACTTGATATCTGAATGCTTCTAATACCAAACCTGAGACCGGTCCAATAACATGAGATGTGATATCCAAATCCTTCCCCTTCCAAACCTTAGACCCTTCCTTTATCATGAGATGTGATATCCAACTCCTTCCCATTCCAGTCCTGAGACCCTTCCTATAACATGAGATGTGATATCTCAATGCTTCTAATATCAAACCTGAGACCCTTCCTATAAAATAAGATGGGATATCCAACTCCTTCCCATTCCAATCCTGAGACCCTTCCGATAGCAGAGATGTGATATCTCAATGCTTATACCAAACCTGAGACCCTTCCTCTGGCATGAGATGTCATATCCAACTCCTTCCCATTCCAATCCTGAGACCCTTCCTATAGCATGAGATGTGATATATCAATGCTTATACCAAACCTGAGACCATTCCTATAGCATAAGATGTGATATCCAACTCCTTCCCATTCCAATCCTGAGACCCTTCCTATAACATGAGATGTGATGTCTCAATGCTTCTAATACCAAACCTGAGATCCTTCCTATGGCATGAGATGTCATATAAAACTCCTTCCCATTCCAATCCTGAGACCGTTCTGATAGCATGAGATGTGATATTTCAATGCTTCTAATACCAAACCTGAGATCCTTCCGATAGCATGAGATGTGATATCTCAATTCTTCTATTACCAAACCTGAGATCATTCCTATAACACGAGATGTGATATCCAAATCCTTCCCCTTCCAAAACTGAGACCCTCTCTTTAGCATGAGATGTGATATCAAACTCCTTCCCATTCCAATCCTGAGACCCTTCTGATAGCATGAGATGTGATATCTCAATGCCTCTAATACCAAACCTGAGATCCTACCTCTAACATGAAATGTGATACCCAACTCCTTCCTCTTCCAAACCTGAGAGCCTTCCTATAGCATGAGATGTGATATCGAAGTATTTCCCATTCCAATCCTGAGACCTTTCCTATAACATGAGATGTGAAATCCAACTCCTTCCCATTCCAACCTGAGACCCTTCCTATAGCATGAGATGGGATATCCAACTACTTCCAAATCCAATCCTGATACCCTTCGGATAGCATGAGATGTGATATCTCAATGCTTCTAATACCAAACCTGAGACCCTCCCTTTAGCATGAGATGTGATATCCAAATCCTTCCAATTCCAATCCTTAGACCCTTCTCATAGCATGAGATGTGATATCTCAATGCCTCTAATACCAAACCTGAGATCCTACCTCTAACATGAAATGTGATATCCAACTCCTTCCCTTTCCAAACGTGAGACCCTCCCTATAGCATGAGATGTGATATCCAAGTCCTTCCCATTCCAATCCTGAGACTCTTCCTATAGCATGAGATGTGATATCTCAATGCTTCTAATACCAAACCTGACACCCTTCCTATAACATAAGATGGGATATCCAACTCCTTCCCATTACAATCCTGAGACCCTTCCAATAGCAGAGATGTGATATCTCAATGCTTATACCAAACCTGAGACCCTTCCTATGGCATGAGATGTCATATACAACTCCTTCCCATTCCAATCCTGAGACCCTTCCTATAACATGAGATGGTATGTCTCAATGCTTCTAATACTAAACCTGAGATTCTTCCTATGGCATGAGATGTCATATAAAACTCCTTCCCATTCCATTCCTGAGACCCTTCCTATAGCATGAGATGTGATATCCAACTCCTTCCCATTCCAATCCTGAGAACCTTCCTGTAGCATGAGATGTGATATCTCAATGCTTCTAAGACCAAACCTGAGATCCGTCCTATAACATGAGATGCGATATCCAAATCCTTCCCCTTCCAACCCTGAGACCCTTCCTATACCATGAGATGTGATATCTCAATGCTTCTAATACCAAACCTGGGACCCGTCCTATAACATGAGATATGATATCCAAATCCTTCCCCTTCCAAACCTGAGACCCTTCCTTTAGCATGAGATGTGATATCCAAATCCTTCCCATTCCAATCCTAAAACCCTTCCTATAGCATGAGATGTGATATCTCAATGTTTCTAATAAAAAACCTTAGACCCTTCCTATAGCAAGAGATGTGATATCCAAATCCTTCCCATTCCAATCCTGAGACCCTTCCTATAACATGAGATGTGATATCCAACTCCTTCCCATTCCAACCTGAGACCCTATAGTATGAGAAGGGATATCCAACTCCTTCCCAATCCAATCCTGAGACCCTTCCGATAGCAGAGATGTGATATCTCAATGCTTATACCAAACCTGAGACCCTTCCTATGGCATGAGATGTGATATCCAAATCCTTCACATTCCAATCCGGAGACCCTTCCTATAGCATGAGATGTGATATCCCAATGCTTCTAATACCAAACCTGAGATCCTTCCTATAACATGAGATGTGATATCCAACTACTTCCCATTCCAAACCTGAGACCCTTCCGATAGCATGAGATGTGATATCTCAATGCTTCAAAAACCAAACATGAGAACCATCCTATAACATGAGATGTGAAATCCAAATCCTTCCCTTCCCAAACCTGAGACTCTTCCTATAGCATGAGATGTGATATCTCAATGCTTCTACCAAACCTGAAACCCTTCCTATAGCATGAGATGTGATATCCAACTCCTTCCCATTCCAATCCTGACACACTTCCTATAGCATGAGATGTGATATCTCAATGCTTCTAATACCAAACCTGAGACCCGTCCTATAACATGAGATGTGATATCCAAATCCTTCCCCTTCCAAACCTGAGACCCTTCCTTTAGCATGAGATGTGTTATCCAGCTCCTCCCATTCCAATCCTGAAACCCTTCCGATAGCATGAGATGTGATATCTCAATGCTTCTAATATCAAAACTGAGACCCTCCCTATAGCATGATATGTGATATCTAAGTCCTTCCCATTCCAATCCTGAGACCCTTCCAATAGCAGAGATGTGATATCTCAATGCTTATACCAAACCTGAGACCCTTCCTATAGCATGATATGTGATATCCAACTCCTTCCCATTCCAATCCTGAGACCCTTCCTATAGCATGAGATGTGATATCTCAATGCTTCTACCAAAACTGAGACCCTTCCTTTAGCATGAGATGTGATATCCAACTCCTTCCCATAACAATCCTGAGACCCTTCCTATAGCATGAGATGTGATATCTCAATGCTTCTAATACCAAACCTGAGATCCTTCCTATAACATGAGATGTGATATCCAACTCCTTCCCATTCCAATCCTGGGACCCTTCCTATAGCATGAGATGTGATATCTCAATGCTTCTAATACCAAACCTGAGATCCTTCCGATAGCATGAGTTGTGATTTCTCAATGCTTCTAATACCAAACCTGAGATCCTTCCTATAACATGAGATGTGATATCCAAATCCTTCCCCTTCCAAACCTGAGACCCTCCCTTTAGCATGAGATGTGATATCCAACTTCTTCCCATTCCAATCCTGATACCCTTCTGATAGCATGAGATGTGATATCTCAATGCCTCTAATACCAAACCTGAGATCCTACCTCTAACATGAAATGTGATAGCCCACTCCTTCCCTTTCCAAACCTGAGAGCCTTCCTACAGCATGAGATATGATATCCAAGTCCTTCCCATTCCAATCCTGAGACCCTTCCTATAACATGAGATGTGATATCCAACTCCTTCCTATTCCAACCTGAGACCCTTCCTATAGCATGAGATGGGATATCCAACTCCTTCCAAATCCAATTCTGATACCCTTCCGATAGCATGAGATGTGATATCCCAATGCTTCTACAAAACCTGAGACCCATACCATGGCATGAGATGTGATATCAAACTCCCGTCCTATACCATGAGACTTGATATCTGAATGCTTCTAATACCAAACCTGAGACCGGTCCAATAACATGAGATGTGATATCCAAATCCTTCCCCTTCCAAACCTTAGACCCTTCCTTTATCATGAGATGTGATATCCAACTCCTTCCCATTCCATTCCTGAGACCCTTCCTATAGCATGAGATGTGATATCGCAATGCTTCTAATACCAAACCTGAGACCCTTCCTATAACATGAGATGTGATATCCAAGTCCTTCCCATTCCAATCCTGAGACCCTTCCTATAGCATGAGATGTGATATCTCAATGCTTCTAATACCAAACCTGAGACCCTTCCTATAACATGAATTGTGATATCCAAGTCCTTCCCATTCCAATCCTGAGACCCTTCCGATAGCAGAGATGTGATATCTCAATGCTTATACCAAACCTGAGACCCTTCCGATAGCATGAGATGTGATATCTCAATGCTTCTAATACCAAACCTGAGATCCTTCCTATAACATGAGATGTGATATCCAAATCCTTCCCCTTCCGAACCGTAGACCCTCCCTTTAGCATGAAATGTGATATCCAACCCCTTCCCATTCCAATCCTGAGACCCTTCTGATAGCATGAGATGTGATATCTCAATGCTTCTAATACCAAACCTGTGATCCTTCCTATAACATGAGATGTGATATCCAAATCCTTCCCCTTCCAAACCTGAGACCCTCCCTTTAGCATGAGATGTGATATCCAACTCCTTCCCATTCCAATCCTGAGACCCTTCTGATAGCATGAGATGTGATATCTCAATGCCTCTAATACCAAACCTGAGATCCTTCCGATAGCATGAGATGTGATATCTCAATGCTTCTAATACCGAACCTGAGATCCTTCCTATAACATGAGATGTGATATCCAAATCCTTCACCTTCCAAACCTGAGACCCTCCCTTTAGCATGAGATGTGATATCCAAGTCCTTCCCATTCCAGTCCTGAGACCCTTCCTATAACATGAGATGGTATGTCTCAATGCTTCTAATACCAAACCTGAGACCCTTCCTATGGCATGGGATGTCATATACAACTCCTTCCATTCCAATCCTGAGACCCTTCCTATAGCATGAGATGTGATATCTCAATGCTTCTAATACCAAACCTGAGATCCTTCCTATAACATGAGATGTGATATCCAAATCCTTCCCCTTCCGAACCGTAGACCCTCCCTTTAGCATGAAATGTGATATCCAACTCCTTCCCATTCCAATCCTGAGACCCTTCTGATAGCATGAGATGTGATATCTCAATGCTTCTAATACCAAACTTGTGATCCTTCCTATAACATGAGATGTGATATCCAAATCCTTCCCCTTCCAAACCTGAGACCCTCCCTTTAGCATGAGATGTGATATCCAACTCCTTCCCATTCCAATCCTGAGACCCTTCTGATAGCATGAGATGTGATATCTCAATGCCTCTAATACCAAACCTGAGATCCTTCCGATAGCATGAGATGTGATATCTCAATGCTTCTAATACCGAACCTGAGATCCTTCCTATAACATGAGATGTGATATCCAAATCCTTCACCTTCCAAACCTGAGACCCTCCCTTTAGCATGAGATGTGATATCCAAGTCCTTCCCATTCCAATCCTGAGACCCTTCCGATAGCAGAGATGTGATATCTCAATGCTTATACCAAACCTGAGACCCTTCCTATGGCATGAGATGTCATATCCAACTCCTTCCCATTCCAATCCTGAGACCCTTCTGATAGCATGAGATGTGATATCTCAATGCCTCTAATACCAAACTTGAGATCCTACCTCTGACATGAAATGTGATATCCAACTCCTTCCCTTTCCAAACGTGAGACCCTCCCTATAGCATGAGATGTGATATCCAAGTCCTTCCCATTCCAGTCCTGAGACCGTTCCTATACCATGAGACTTGATATCTGAATGCTTCTAATACCAAACCTGAGACCGGTCCAATAACATGAGATGTGATATCCAAATCCTTCCCCTTCCAAACCTTAGACCCTTCCTTTATCATGAGATGTGATATCCAACTCCTTCCCATTCCATTCCTGAGACCCTTCCTATAGCATGAGATGTGATATCGCAATGCTTCTAATACCAAACCTGAGACCCTTCCTATAACATGAGATGTGATATCCAAGTCCTTCCCATTCCAATCCTGAGACCCTTCCTATAGCATGAGATGTGATATCTCAATGCTTCTAATACCAAACCTGAGACCCTTCCTATAACATGAATTGTGATATCCAAGTCCTTCCCATTCCAATCCTGAGACCCTTCCGATAGCAGAGATGTGATATCTCAATGCTTATACCAAACCTGAGACCCTTCCGATAGCATGAGATGTGATATCTCAATGCTTCTAATACCAAACCTGAGATCCTTCCTATAACATGAGATGTGATATCCAAATCCTTCCCCTTCCGAACCGTAGACCCTCCCTTTAGCATGAAATGTGATATCCAACTCCTTCCCATTCCAATCCTGAGACCCTTCTGATAGCATGAGATGTAATATCTCAATGCTTCTAATACCAAACCTGTGATCCTTCCTATAACATGAGATGTGATATCCAAATCCTTCCCCTTCCAAACCTGAGACCCTCCCTTTAGCATGAGATGTGATATCCAACTCCTTCCCATTCCAATCCTGAGACCCTTCTGATAGCATGAGATGTGATATCTCAATGCCTCTAATACCAAACCTGAGATCCTTCCGATAGCATGAGATGTGATATCTCAATGCTTCTAATACCGAACCTGAGATCCTTCCTATAACATGAGATGTGATATCCAAATCCTTCACCTTCCAAACCTGAGACCCTCCCTTTAGCATGAGATGTGATATCCAAGTCCTTCCCATTCCAATCCTGAGACCCTTCCGATAGCAGAGATGTGATATCTCAATGCTTATACCAAACCTGAGACCCTTCCTATGGCATGAGATGTCATATACAACTCCTTCCCATTCCAATCCTGAGACCCTTCTGATAGCATGAGATGTGATATCTCAATGCCTCTAATACCAAACTTGAGATCCTACCTCTGACATGAAATGTGATATCCAACTCCTTCCCTTTCCAAACGTGAGACCCTCCCTATAGCATGAGATGTGATATCCAAGTCCTTCCCATTCCAGTCCTGAGACCCTTCCTATAACATGAGATGTGATATCTCAATGCTTCTAATATCAAACCTGAGACCCTTCCTATAACATAAGATGGGATATCCAACTCCTTCCCATTCCAATCCTGAGACCCTTCCGATAGCAGAGATGTGATATCTCAATGCTTATACCAAACCTGAGACCCTTCCTATGGCATGAGATGTCATATACAACTCCTTCCCATTCCAATCCTGAGACCCTTCCTATAGCATGAGATGTGATATATCAATGCTTATACCAAACCTGAGACCATTCCTATAGCAGAAGATGTGATATCCAACTCCTTCCCATTCCAATCCTGAGACCCTTCCTATAACATGAGATGTGATGTCTCAATGCTTCTAATACCAAACCTGAGATCCTTCCTATGGCATGAGATGTCATATAAAACTCCTTCCCATTCCAATCCTGAGACCGTTCTGATAGCATGAGATGTGATATTTCAATGCTTCTAATACCAAACCTGAGATCCTTCCGATAGCATGAGATGTGATATCTCAATTCTTCTAATACCAAACCTGAGATCATTCCTATAACACGAGATGTGATATCCAAATCCTTCTTCTTCCAAAACTGAGACCCTCTCTTTAGCATGAGATGTGATATCAAACTCCTTCCCATTCCAATCCTGAGACCCTTCTGATAGCATGAGATGTGATATCTCAATGCCTCTAATACCAAACCTGAGATCCTACCTCAAACATGAAATGTGATACCCAACTCCTTCCCCTTCCAAACCTGAGAGCCTTCCTATAGCATGAGATGTGATATCGAAGTATTTCCCATTCCAATCCTGAGACCTTTCCTATAACATGAGATGTGAAATCCAACTCCTTCCCATTCCAACCTGAGACCCTTCCTATAGCATGAGATGTGATATCCAACTACTTCCCATTCCAATCCTGAGACCCTTCCTATAACATGAGATGGTATGTCTCAATGCTTCTAATACCAAACCTGAGACCCTTCCTATAGCATGAGATGGGATATCCAACTCCTTCCCATTCCAACCTGAGACCCTTCCTATAACATGAGATGTGAAATCCAAATCCTTCCCTTCCCAAACCTGAGACTCTTCCTATAGCATGAGATGTGATATCTCAATGCTTCTACCAAACCTGAGACCCTTCCTATAGCATGAGATGTGATATCCAACTCCTTCCCATTCCAATCCTGAGACCCTTCCTATAGCATGAGATGTGATATCCAACTCCTTCCCATTCCAATCCTGAGACCCTTCCTATAACATGAGATGGTATGTCTCAATGCTTCTAATACCAAACCTGAGATTCTTCCTATGGCATGAGATGTCATATAAAACTCCTTCCCATTCCATTCCTGAGACCCTTCCTATAGCATGAGATGTGATATCCAACTACTTCCCATTCCAATCCTGAGAAACTTCCTATAGCATGAGATGTGATATCTCAATGCTTCTAAGGCCAAACCTGAGATCCTTCCTATAACATGAGATGTGATATCCAAATCCTTCCCCTTCCAACCCTGAGACCCTTCCTATACCATGAGATGTGATATCTCAATGCTTCTAATACCAAACCTGGGACCCGTCCTATAACATGAGATGTGATATCCAAATCCTTCCCATTCCAATCCTAAAACCCTTCCTATAGCATGAGATGTGATATCTCAATGTTTCTAATAAAAAAACCTTAGACCCTTCCTATAGCAAGAGATGTGATATCCAAATCCTTCCCATTCCAATCCTGAGACCCTTCCTATAACATGAGATGTGATATCCAACTCCTTCCCATTCCAACCTGAGACCCTATAGTATGAGAAGGGATATCCAACTCCTTCCCAATCCAATCCTGAGACCCTTCCGATAGCAGAGATGTGATATCTCATTGCTTATACCAAACCTGAGACCCTTCCTATGGCATGAGATGTGATATCCAAATCCTTCACATTCCAATCCTGAGACCCTTCCTATAGCATGAGATGTGATATCTCAATGCTTCTAATACCAAACCTGAGATCCTTCCTATAACATGAGATGTGATATCCAACTACTTCCCATTCCAAACCTGAGACCCTTCCGATAGCATGAGATGTGATATCTCAATGCTTCAAAAACCAAACATGAGAACCATCCTATAACATGAGATGTGAAATCCAAATCCTTCCCTTCCCAAACCTGAGACTCTTCCTATAGCATGAGATGTGATATCTCAATGCTTCTACCAAACCTGAAACCCTTCCTATAGCATGAGATGTGATATCCAACTCCTTCCCATTCCAATCCTGACACACTTCCTATAGCATGAGATGTGATATCTCAATGCTTCTAATACCAAACCTGAGACCCGTCCTATAACATGAGATGTGATATCCAAATCCTTCCCCTTCCAAACCTGAGACCCTTCCTTTAGCATCAGATGTGATATCCAGCTCCTCCCATTCCAATCCTGAGACCCTTCCGATAGCATGAGATGTGATATCTCAATGCTTCTAATATCAAAACTGAGACCCTCCCTATAGCATGAGATGTGATATATAAGTCCTTCCCATTCCAATCCTGAGACCCTTCCGATAGCAGAGATGTGATATCTCAATGCTTATACCAAACCTGAGACCCTTCCTACAGCATGAGATGTGATATCCAACTCCTTCCCATTCCAATCCTGAGACCCTTCCTATAGCATGAGATGTGATATCTCAATGCTTCTACCAAAACTGAGACCCTTCCTTTAGCATGAGATGTGATATCCAACTCCTTCCCATTCCAATCCTGAGACCCTTCCTATAGCATGAGATGTGATATGTCAATGCTTCTAATACCAAACCTGAGATCCTTCCTATAACATGAGTTGTGATATCTCAATGCTTCTAATACCAAACCTGTGATCCTTCCTATAACATGAGATGTGATATCCAAATCCTTCCCCTTCCAAACCTGAGACCCTCCCTTTAGCATGAGATGTGATATCCAACTCCTTCCCATTCCAATCCTGATACCCTTCTGATAGCATGAGATGTGATATCTCAATGCCTCTAATACCAAACCTGAGATCCTACCTCTAACATGAAATGTGATAGCCCACTCCATCCCTTTCCAAACCTGAGAGCCTTCCTACAGCATGAGATGTGATATCCAAGTCCTTCCCATTCCAATCCTGAGACCCTTCCTATAACATGAGATGTGAAATCCAACTCCTTCCTATTCCAACCTGAGACCCTTCCTATAGCATGAGATGGGATATCCAACTCCTTCCAAATCCAATCCTGATACCCTTCCGATAGCATGAGATGTGATATCCCAATGCTTCTACAAAACCTGAGACCCATACCATGGCATGAGATGTGATATCAAACTCCCGTCCTATACCATGAGACTTGATATCTCAATGCTTCCAATACCAAACCTGAGATCCTTCCGATAGCATGAGATGTGATATCTCAATTCTTCTAATACCAAACCTGAGATCATTCCTATAACACGAGATGTGATATCCAAATCCTTCCCCTTCCAAAACTGAGACCCTCCCTTTAGCATGAGATGTGATATCAAACTCCTTCCCATTCCAATCCTGAGACCCTTCTGATAGCATGAGATGTGATATCTCAATGCCTCTAATACCAAACCTGAGATCCTACCTCTAACATGAAATGTGATACCCAACTCCTTCCCCTTCCAAACCTGAGAGCCTTCCTATAGCATGAGATGTGATATCGAAGTATTTCCCATTCCAATCCTGAGACCTTTCCTATAACATGAGATGTGATATCCAACTCCTTCCCATTCCAACCTGAGACCCTTCCTATAGCATGAGATGGGATATCCAACTCCTTCCAAATCCAATACTGATACCCTTCCTATAGCTTGTGATGTGATATCCAACTCCTTCCCATTCCAATGTGATATCAAACTCCTTCCCCGGGCTATCATTTCATGTTAGAGGTAGGATCTCAGGTTTGGTATTAGAGGCATTGAGATATCACATCTCATGCTATCAGAAGGGTATCAGGATTGGAATGGGAAGAAGTTGGATATCACATCTCATGCTAAAGGGAGGGTCTCAGGTTTGGAAGGGGAAGGATTTGGATATCACATCTCATGTTATAGGAAGGATCTCAGGTTTGGTATTAGAAGCATTGAGAAATCACAACTCATGCTATCGGAAGGATCTCAGGTTTGGTATTAGAAGCATTGAGATATCACATCTCATGCTATAGGAAGGGTCCCAGGATTGGAATGGGAAGGAGTTGGATATCACATCTCATGTTATAGGAAGGATCCCAGGTTTGGTATTAGAAGCATTGAGATATCACATCTCATGCTATAGGAAGGGTCTCAGGATTGTTATGGGAAGGAGTTGGATATCACATCTCATGCTAAAGGAAGGGTCTCAGTTTTGGTAGAAGCATTGAGATATCACATCTCATGCTATAGGAAGGGTCTCAGGATTGGAATGGGAAGGAGTTGGATATCACATCTCATGCTATAGGAAGGGTCTCAGGTTTGGTATAAGCATTGAGATATCACATCTCTGCTATTGGAAGGGTCTCAGGATTGGAATGGGAAGGACTTAGATATCACATATCATGCTATAGGGAGGGTCTCAGTTTTGATATTAGAAGCATTGAGATATCACATCTCATGCTATCGGAAGGGTTTCAGGATTGGAATGGGAGGAGCTGGATATCACATCTCATGCTAAAGGAAGGGTCTCAGGTTTGGAAGGGGAAGGATTTGGATATCACATCTCATGTTATAGGACGGGTCTCAGGTTTGGTATTAGAAGCATTGAGATATCACATCTCATGCTATAGGAAGTGTGTCAGGATTGGAATGGGAAGGAGTTGGATATCACATCTCATGCTATAGGAAGGGTTTCAGGTTTGGTAGAAGCATTGAGATATCACATCTCATGCTATAGGAAGAGTCTCAGGTTTGGGAAGGGAAGGATTTGGATTTCACATCTCATGTTATAGGATGGTTCTCATGTTTGGTTTTTGAAGCATTGAGATATCACATCTCATGCTATCGGAAGGGTCTCAGGTTTGGAATGGGAAGTAGTTGGATATCACATCTCATGTTATAGGAAGGATCTCAGGTTTGGTATTAGAAGCATTGGGATATCACATCTCATGCTATAGGAAGGGTCTCCGGATTGGAATGTGAAGGATTTGGATATCACATCTCATGCCATAGGAAGGGTCTCAGGTTTGGTATAAGCATTGAGATATCACATCTCTGCTATCGGAAGGGTCTCAGGATTGGATTGGGAAGGAGTTGGATATCCCTTCTCATACTATAGGGTCTCAGGTTGGAATGGGAAGGAGTTGGATATCACATCTCATGTTATAGGAAGGGTCTCAGGATTGGAATGGGAAGGATTTGGATATCACATCTCTTGCTATAGGAAGGGTCTAAGGTTTTTTATTAGAAACATTGAGATATCATATCTCATGCTATAGGAAGGGTTTTAGGATTGGAATGGGAAGGATTTGGATATCACATCTCATGCTAAAGGAAGGGTCTCAGGTTTGGAAGGGGAAGGATTTGGATATCATATCTCATGTTATAGGACGGGTCCCAGGTTTGGTATTAGAAGCATTGAGATATCACATCTCATGGTATAGGAAGGGTCTCAGGGTTGGAAGGGGAAGGATTTGGATATCGCATCTCATGTTATAGGACGGATCTCAGGTTTGGTCTTAGAAGCATTGAGATATCACATCTCATGCTATAGGAAGGTTCTCAGGATTGGAATGGGAAGGAGTTGGATATCACATCTCATGCTATAGGAAGGGTCTCAGGAATGGAATGGGAAGGAGTTTTATATGACATCTCATGCCATAGGAAGAATCTCAGGTTTAGTATTAGAAGCATTGAGACATACCATCTCATGTTATAGGAAGGGTCTCAGGATTGGAATGGGAAGGAGTTGTATATGACATCTCATGCCATAGGAAGGGTCTCAGGTTTGGTATAAGCATTGAGATATCACATCTCTGCTATTGGAAGGGTCTCAGGATTGTAATGGGAAGGAGTTGGATATCCCATCTTATGTTATAGGAAGGGTCTCAGGTTTGGTATTAGAAGCATTGAGATATCACATCTCATGCTATCCGAAGGGTATCAGGATTGGATTTGGATGTAGTTGGATATCCCATCTCATGCTATAGGAAGGGTCTCAGGTTGGAATGGGAAGGAGTTGGATTTCACATCTCATGTTATAGGAAAGGTCTCAGGATTGGAATGGGAAATACTTCGATATAACATCTCATGCTATAGGAAGGCTCTCAGGTTTGGAAGAGGAAGGAGTTGGGTATCACATTTCATGTTAGAGGTAGGATCTCAGGTTTGGTATTAGAGGCATTGAGATATCACATCTCATGCTATCAGAAGGGTCTCAGGATTGGAATGGGAAGGAGTTTGATATCACATCTCATGCTAAAGAGAGGGTCTCAGTTTTGGAAGGGGAAGGATTTGGATATCACATCTCGTGTTATAGGAATGATCTCAGGTTTGGTAATAGAAGAATTGTGATATCACATCTCATGCTATCGGAAGGATCTCAGGTTTGGTATTAGAAGCATTGAAATATCACATCTCATGCTATCAGAACGGTCTCAGGATTGGAATGGGAAGGAGTTTTATATGACATCTCATGCCATAGGAAGGATCTCAGGTTTGGTATTAGAAGCATTGAGACATCACATCTCATGTTATAGGAAGGGTCTCAGGATTGGAATGGGAAGGAGTTGGATATCACATCTTATGCTATAGGAATGGTCTCAGGTTTGGTATAAGCATTGATATATCACATCTCATGCTATAGGAAGGGTCTCAGGATTGGAATGGGAAGGAGTTGGATATGACATCTCATGCCAGAGGAAGGGTCTCAGGTTTGGTATAAGCATTGAGATATCACATCTCTGCTATCGGAAGGGTCTCAGGATTGGAATGGGAAGGAGTTGGATATCCCATCTTATTTTATAGGAAGGGTCTCAGGTTTGATATTAGAAGCATTGAGATATCACATCTCATGTTATAGGAAGGGTCTCAGGACTGGAATGGGAAGGAGTTGGATATCACATCTCATGATAAAGGATGGGTCTAAGGTTTGGAAGGGGAAGGATTTGGATATCACATCTCATGTTATTGGACCGGTCTCAGGTTTGGTATTAGAAGCATTCAGATATCAAGTCTCATGGTATAGGACGGGAGTTTGATATCCCATCTCATGCCATGGTATGGGTCTCAGGTTTTGTAGAAGCATTGGGATATCACATCTCATGCTATCAGAAGGGTATCAGAATTGGATTTGGAAGGAGTTGGATATCCCATCTCATGCTATAGGAAGGGTCTCAGGTTGGAATAGGAAGGAGTTGGATATCACATCTCATGTTATAGGAAGGGTCTCAGGATTGGAATGGGAAGGACTTGGATATCATATCTCATGCTGTAGGAAGGCTCTCAGGTTTGGAAAGGGAAGGAGTGGGCTATCACATTTCATGTTAGAGGTAGGATCTCAGGTTTGGTATTAGAGGCATTGAGATATCACATCTCATGCTATCAGAAGGGTATCAGGATTGGAATGGGAAGAAGTTGGATATCACATCTCATGCTAAAGGGAGGGTCTCAGGTTTGGAAGGGGAAGGATTTGGATATCACATCTCATGTTATAGGAAGGATCTCAGGTTTGGTATTAGAAGCATTGAGAAATCACAACTCATGCTATCGGAAGGATCTCAGGTTTGGTATTAGAAGCATTGAGATATCACATCTCATGCTATAGGAAGGGTCCCAGGATTGGAATGGGAAGGAGTTGGATATCACATCTCATGTTATAGGAAGGATCTCAGGTTTGGTATTAGAAGCATTGAGATATCACATCTCATGCTATAGGAAGGGTCTCAGGATTGTTATGGGAAGGAGTTGGATATCACATCTCATGCTAAAGGAAGGGTCTCAGTTTTGGTAGAAGCATTGAGATATCACATCTCATGCTATAGGAAGGGTCTCAGGATTGGAATGGGAAGGAGTTGGATATCACATCTCATGCTATAGGAAGGGTCTCAGGTTTGGTATAAGCATTGAGATATCACATCTCTGCTATTGGAAGGGTCTCAGGATTGGAATGGGAAGGACTTAGATATCACATATCATGCTATAGGGAGGGTCTCAGTTTTGATATTAGAAGCATTGAGATATCACATCTCATGCTATCGGAAGGGTCTCAGGATTGGAATGGGAGGAGCTGGATATCACATCTCATGCTAAAGGAAGGGTCTCAGGTTTGGAAGGGGAAGGATTTGGATATCACATCTCATGTTATAGGACGGGTCTCAGGTTTGGTATTAGAAGCATTGAGATATCACATCTCATGCTATAGGAAGTGTGTCAGGATTGGAATTGGAAGGAGTTGGATATCACATCTCATGCTATAGGAAGGGTTTCAGGTTTGGTAGAAGCATTGAGATATCACATCTCATGCTATAGGAAGAGTCTCAGGTTTGGGAAGGGAAGGATTTGGATTTCACATCTCATGTTATAGGATGGTTCTCATGTTTGGTTTTTGAAGCATTGAGATATCACATCTCATGCTATCGGAAGGGTCTCAGGTTTGGAATGGGAAGTAGTTGGATATCACATCTCATGTTATAGGAAGGATCTCAGGTTTGGTATTAGAAGCATTGAGATATCACATCTCATGCTATAGGAAGGGTCTCCGGATTGGAATGTGAAGGATTTGGATATCACATCTCATGCCATAGGAAGGGTCTCAGGTTTGGTATAAGCATTGAGATATCACATCTCTGCTATCGGAAGGGTCTCAGGATTGGATTGGGAAGGAGTTGGATATCCCTTCTCATACTATAGGGTCTCAGGTTGGAATGGGAAGGAGTTGGATATCACATCTCATGTTATAGGAAGGGTCTCAGGATTGGAATGGGAAGGATTTGGATATCACATCTCTTGCTATAGGAAGGGTCTAAGGTTTTTTATTAGAAACATTGAGATATCACATCTCATGCTATAGGAAGGGTTTTAGGATTGGAATGGGAAGGATTTGGATATCACATCTCATGCTAAAGGAAGGGTCTCAGGTTTGGAAGGGGAAGGATTTGGATATCATATCTCATGTTATAGGACGGGTCCCAGGTTTGGTATTAGAAGCATTGAGATATCACATCTCATGGTATAGGAAGGGTCTCAGGTTTGGTATTAGAGGCATTGAGATATCACATCTCATGCTATCAGAAGGGTCTCAGGATTGGAATGGGAAGGAGTTGGATATCACATCTCATGCTAAAGGGAGGGTCTCAGGTTTGGAAGGGGAAGGATTTGGATATCACATCTCATGTTATAGGAAGGATCACAGGTTTGGTATTAGAAGCATTGAGATATCACATCTCATGCTATCGGAAGGGTCTCAGGATTGGAATGGGAAGGAGTTGGAGATCACATCTCATGCTATAGGAAGGGTCTCAGGTTTGGAACTGGAAGGAGTTGGATATCACATCCCATGTTATAGGAAGAGTCTCAGGTTTGGTATAAGCATTGAGATATCACATCTCATGCTATAGGAAGGGTCTCAGGATTGGAATGGGAAGGAGTTGTATATGACATCTCATGCCATAGGAAGGGTCTCAGGTTTGGTATTAGAAGCATTGAGACATACCATCTCATGTTATAGGAAGGGTCTCAGGACTGGAATGGGAAGGACTTGGATATCACATCTCATGCTAAAGGGAGGGTCTCAAGTTTGGAAGGTGAAGGATTTGGATATCACATCTCATGTTATAGGAAGGATCTCAGGTTCGGTATTAGAAGCATTGAGATATCACATCTCATGCTATCGGAAGGATCTCAGGTTTGGTATTAGAGGCATTGAGATATCACATCTCATGCTATCAGAAGGGTCTCAGGATTGGAATGGGAAGGAGTTGAATATCACATCTCATGCTAAAGGGAGGGTCTCAGGTTTGGAAGGGGAATGATTTGGATATCACATCTCATGTTATAGGAAGGATCACAGGTTTGGTATTAGAAGCATTGAGATATCACATCTCATGCTATCGGAAGGATCTCAGGTTTGGAACTGGAAGGAGTTGGATATCACATCTCATGTTATAGGAAGAGTCTCATGCTATAGGAAGGGTCTCAGGATTGGAATGGGAAGGAGTTGCATATGACATCTCATGCCATAGGAAGGGTCTCAGGTTTGGTATTAGAAGCATTGAGACATACCATCTCATGTTATAGGAAGGGTCTCAGGATTGGAATGGGAAGGAGTTGGATATCACATCTCATGCTATAGGAAGGGTCTCAGGTTTGGAACTGGAAGGAGTTGGATATCACATCTCATGTTATAGGAAGAGTCTCATGCTATAGGAAGGGTCTCAGGATTGGAATGGGAAGGAGTTGCATATGACATCTCATGCCATAGGAAGGGTCTCAGGTTTGGTATTAGAAGCATTGAGACATACCATCTCATGTTATAGGAAGGGTCTCAGGATTGGAATGGGAAGGAGTTGGATATCACATCTTATGCTATAGGAAGGGTCTCAGGTTTGGTATAAGCATTGAGATATCACATCTCATGCTATAGGAAGGGTCTCAGGATTGGAATGGGAAGGAGTTGTATATGACATCTCATGCCATAGGAAGGGTCTCAGGTTTGGTATAAGCATTGAGATATCACATCTCTGCTATTGGAAGGGTCTCAGGGTTGTAATGGGAAGGAGTTGGATATCCCATCTTATGTTATAGGAAGGGTGTCAGGTTTGGTATTAGAAGCATTAAGATATCACATCTCATGCTATAGGAAGGGTCTCAGGATTGGAATGGGAAGGACTTGGATATCACATCTCATGCTATAGGGAGGGTCTCACGTTTGGAAAGGGAAGGAGTTGGATATCACATTTCATGTTAGAGGTAGGATCTCAGGTTTGGTATTAGAGGCATTGAGATATCACATCTCATGCTATGAGAAGGGTCTCAGGATTGGAATTGGAAGGATTTGGATATCACATCTCATGCTAAAGGGAGGGTCTCAGGTTTGGAAGGGGAAGGATTTTGATATCACATCTCATGTTATAGGAAGGATCTCAGGTTTGGTATTAGAAGCATTGAGATATCACATCTCATGCTATCCGAAGGATCTTAGGTTTGGTATTAGAGGGATTGAGATATCACATCTCATGCTATCGGAAGGGTATCAGGATTGAATTTGGAAGTAGTTGGATATCCCATCTCATGCTATAGGAAGGGTCTCAGGTTGGAATGGGAAGGAGTTGGATATCACATCTCATGTTATAGGAAAGGTCTCAGGATTGGAATGGGAAATACTTCGATATCACATCTCATGCTATAGGAAGGCTCTCAGGTTTGGAAGGGGAAGGAGTTGGGTATCACATTTCATGTTAGAGGTAGGATCTCAGGTTTGGTATTAGAGGCATTGAGATATCACATCTCATGCTATCAGAAGGGTCTCAGGATTGGAATGGGAAGGAGTTTGATATCACATCTCATGCTAAAGGGAGGGTCTCAGTTTTGGAAGGGGAAGGATTTGGATATCACATCTCGTGTTATAGGAATGATCTCAGGTTTGGTATTAGAAGAATTGAGATATCACATCTCATGCTATCGGAAGGATCTCAGGTTTGGTATTGGAAGCATTGAGATATCAAGTCTCATGGTATAGGACGGGAGTTTGATATCACATCTCATGCCATGGTATGGGTCTCAGGTTTTGTAGAAGCATTGGGATATCACATCTCATGCTATCGGAAGGGTATCAGGATTGGATTTGGAAGGAGTTGGATATCCCATCTCATGCTATAGGAAGGGTCTCAGGTTGGAATAGGAAGGAGTTGGATTTCACATCTCATGTTATAGGAAGGGTCTCAGGATTGGAATGGGAAGGACTTGGATATCACATCTCATGCTGTAGGAAGGCTCTCAGGTTTGGAAAGGGATGGAGTGGGCTATCACATTTCATGTTAGAGGTAGGATCTCAGGTTTGGTATTAGAGGCATTGAGATATCACATCTCATGCTATCAGAAGGGTATCAGGATTGGAATGGGAAGGAGTTGGATATCACATCTCATGCTAAAGGGAGGGTCTCAGGTTTGGAAGGGGAAGGATTTGGATATCACATCTCATGTTATAGGAAGGATCACAGGTTTGGTATTAGAAGCATTGAGATATCACAACTCATGTTATAGGAAGGATCTCAGGTTTGGTATTAGAAGCATTGACATATCACATCTCATGCTATAGGAAGGGTCTCAGGATTGGAATGGGAAGGAGTTGGATATCACATCTCATGCTAAAGGAAGGGTCTCAGTTTTGGTAGAAGCATTGAGATATCACATCTCATGCTATAGGAAGGGTCTCAGGATTGGAATGGGAAGGAGTTGGATATCACATCTCATGCTGTAGGAAGGGTCTCAGGTTTGGTATAAGCATTGAGATATCACATCTCTGCTATCGGAAGGGTCTCAGGATTGGAATGGGAAGGACTTATATATCACATCTCATGCTATAGGGAGGGTCTCAGTTTTGATATTAGAAGCATTGAGATATCACATCTCATGCTATCGGAAGGGTCTCAGGATTGGAATGGGAGGAGCTGGATATCACATCTGATGCTAAAGGAAGGGTCTCAGGTTTGGAAGGGGAAGGATTTGGATATCACATCTCATGTTATAGGACGGGTCTCAGGTTTGGTATTAGAAGCATTGAGATATCACATCTCATGCTATAGGAAGTGTGTCAGGATTGGAATGGGAAGGAGTTGGATATCACATCTCATGCTATAGGAAGGGTTTCAGGTTTGGTAGAAGCATTGAGATATCACATCTCATGCTATAGGAAGAGTCTCAGGTTTGGGAAGGGAAGGATTTGGATTTCACATCTCATGTTATAGGATGGTTCTCATGTTTGGTTTTTGAAGCATTGAGATATCACATCTCATGCTATCGGAAGGGTCTCAGGTTTGGAATGGGAAGTAGTTGGATATCACATCTCATGTTATAGGAAGGATCTCAGGTTTGGTAATTGAAGCATTGAGATATCACATCTCATGCTATAGGAAGGGTCTCAGGATTGGAATGTGAAGGATTTGGATATCACATCTCATGCCATAGGAAGGGTCTCAGGTTTGGTATAAGCAATGAGATATCACATCTCTGCTATCGGAAGGGTCTCAGGATTGGATTGGGAAGGAGTTGGATATCCCTTCTCATACTATAGGGTCTCAGGTTGGAATGGGAAGGAGTTGGATATCACATCTCATGTTATAGGAAGGGTCTCAGGATTGGAATGGGAAGGATTTGGATATCACATCTCTTGCTATAGGAAGGGTCTAAGGTTTTTTTATTAGAAACATTGAGATATCACATCTCATGCTATAGGAAGGGTTTTAGGATTGGAATGGGAAGGATTTGGATATCACATCTCATGTTATAGGACGGGTCCCAGGTTTGGTATTAGAAGCATTGAGATATCACATCTCATGGTATAGGAAGGGTCTCAGGGTTGGAAGGGGAAGGATTTGGATATCACATCTCATGTTATAGGAAGGATCTCAGGTTTGGCCTTAGAAGCATTGAGATATCACATCTC
Organism: Ambystoma mexicanum; assembly: GCF_040938575.1. NCBI lineage: Eukaryota > Metazoa > Chordata > Amphibia > Caudata > Ambystomatidae > Ambystoma > Ambystoma mexicanum. Next base: position 2,534,698 of record NW_027182436.1, on the reverse strand, counting down.
ATGCTATAGGAAGTTTCTCAGGATTGGAATGGGAAGTAGTTGGATATCACATCTCATGCTATAGGAAGGGTCTCAGGAATGGAATGGGAAGGAGTTTTATATGACATCTCATGCCATAGGAAGAATCTCAGGTTTGGTATTAGAAGCATTGAGACATACCATCTCATGTTATAGGAAGGGTCTCAGGATTGGAATGGGAAGGAGTTGGATATCACATCTCATGCTATAGGAAGGGTCTCAGGATTGGAATGGGAAGGAGTTGGATATCACATCTCATGCTATAGGAAGGGTCTCAGGTTTGGTAGAAGCATTGAGATATCACATCTCATGCTATAGGAAGAGTCTCAGGTTTGGGAAGGGAAGGATTTGGATTTCACATCTCATGTTATAGGATGGTTCTCATGTTTGGTTTTTGAAGCTTTGAGATATCACAACTCATGCTATCGGAAGGGTCTCAGGTTTGGAATGGGAAGTAGTTGGATATCCCATCTCATGCTATAGGAAGGGTCTCAGGTTGGAATGGGAAGGAGTTGGATTTCACATCTCATGTTATAGGAAAGGTCTCAGGATTGGAATGGGAAATACTTCGATATCACATCTCATGCTATAGGAAGGCTCTCAGGTTTGGAAGGGGAAGGAGTTGGGTATCACATTTCATGTTTGAGGTAGAATCTCAGGTTTGGTATTAGAGGCATTGAGATATCACATCTCATGCTATCAGAAGGGTCTCAGGATTGGAATGGGAAGGAGTTTGATATCACATCTCATGCTAAAGAGAGGGTCTCAGTTTTGGAAGAAGAAGGATTTGGATATCACATCTCGTGTTATAGGAATGATCTCAGGTTTGGTATTAGAAGAATTGAGATATCACATCTCATGCTATCGGAAGGATCTCAGGTTTGGTATTAGAAGCATTGAAATATCACATCTCATGCTATCAGAACGGTCTCAGGATTGGAATGGGAAGGAGTTTTATATGACATCTCATGCCATAGGAAGGATCTCAGGTTTGGTATTAGAAGCATTGAGACATCACATCTCATGTTATAGGAAGGGTCTCAGGATTGGAATGGGAAGGAGTTGGATATCACATCTTCTGCTATAGGAATGGTCTCAGGTTTGGTATAAGCATTGATATATCACATCTCATGCTATAGGAAGGGTCTCAGGATTGGAATGGGAAGGAGTTGTATATGACATCTCATGCCATAGGAAGGGTCTCAGGTTTGGTATAAGCATTGAGATATCACATCTCTGCTATCGGAAGGGTCTCAGGATTGGAATGGGAAGGAGTTGGATATCCCATCTTATGTTATAGGAAGGGTCTCAGGTTTGATATTAGAAGCATTGAGATATCACATCTCATGTTATAGGAAGGGTCTCAGGACTGGAATGGGAAGGACTTGGATATCACATCTCATGCTATAGGGAGGGTCTCACGTTTGGAAAGGGAAGGAGTTGGATATCACATTTCATGTCAGAGGTAGGATCTCAAGTTTGGTATTAGAGGCATTGAGATATCACATCTCATGCTATCAGAAGGGTCTCAGGATTGGAATGGGAAGGAGTTGTATATGACATCTCATGCCATAGGAAGGGTCTCAGGTTTGGTATAAGCATTGAGATATCACATCTCTGCTATCGGAAGGGTCTCAGGATTGGAATGGGAAGGACTTGGATATCACATCTCATGCTAAAGGGAGGGTCTCAGGTTTGGAAGGTGAAGGATTTGGATATCACATCTCATGTTATAGGAAGGATCTCAGGTTCGGTATTAGAAGCATTGAGATATCACATCTCATGCTATCGGAAGGATCTCAGGTTTGGTATTAGAGGCATTGAGATATCACATCTCATGCTATCAGAAGGGTCTCAGGATTGGAATGGGAAGGAGTTGGATATCACATCTCATGCTAAAGGGAGGGTCTCAGGTTTGGAAGGGGAAGGATTTGGATATCACATCTCATGTTATAGGAAGGATCACAGGTTTGGTATTAGAAGCATTGAGATATTACATCTCATGCTATCAGAAGGGTCTCAGGATTGGAATGGGAAGGAGTTGGATATCACATTTCATGCTAAAGGGAGGGTCTACGGTTCGGAAGGGGAAGGATTTGGATATCACATCTCATGTTATAGGAAGGATCTCAGGTTTGGTATTAGAAGCATTGAGATATCACATCTCATGCTATCGGAAGGGTCTCAGGTTTGGTATAAGCATTGAGATATCACATCTCTGCTATCGGAAGGGTCTCAGGATTGGAATGGGAAGGACTTGGATATCACAATTCATGTTATAGGAAGGGTCTCAGGTTTGGTATTAGAAGCATTGAGATATCACATCTCATGCTATAGGAAGGGTCTCAGGATTGGAATGGGAAGGACTTGGATATCACATCTCATGTTATAGGAAGGGTCTCAGGTTTGGTATTAGAAGCATTGCGATATCACATCTCATGCTATAGGAAGGGTCTCAGGAATGGAATGGGAAGGAGTTGGATATCACATCTCATGATAAAGGAAGGGTCTAAGGTTTGGAAGGGGAAGGATTTGGATATCACATCTCATGTTATTGGACCGGTCTCAGGTTTGGTATTAGAAGCATTCAGATATCAAGTCTCATGGTATAGGAACGGTCTCAGGACTGGAATGGGAAGGACTTGGATATCACATCTCATGCTATAGGGAGGGTCTCACGTTTGGAAAGGGAAGGAGTTGGATATCACATTTCATGTCAGAGGTAGGATCTCAAGTTTGGTATTAGAGGCATTGAGATATCACATCTCATGCTATCAGAAGGGTCTCAGGATTGGAATGGGAAGGAGTTGGATATGACATCTCATGCCATAGGAAGGGTCTCAGGTTTGGTATAAGCATTGAGATATCACATCTCTGCTATCGGAAGGGTCTCAGGATTGGAATGGGAAGGACTTGGATATCACATCTCATGCTAAAGGGAGGGTCTCAGGTTTGGAAGGTGAAGGATTTGGATATCACATCTCATGTTATAGGAAGGATCTCAGGTTCGGTATTAGAAGCATTGAGATATCACATCTCATGCTATCGGAAGGATCTCAGGTTTGGTATTAGAGGCATTGAGATATCACATCTCATGCTATCAGAAGGGTCTCAGGATTGGAATGGGAAGGAGTTGGATATCACATCTCATGCTAAAGGGAGGGTCTCAGGTTTGGAAGGGGAAGGATTTGGATATCACATCTCATGTTATAGGAAGGATCACAAGTTTGGTATTAGAAGCATTGAGATATCACATCTCATGCTATCAGAAGGGTCTCAGGATTGGAATGGGAAGGAGTTGGATATCACATTTCATGCTAAAGGGAGGGTCTACGGTTCGGAAGGGGAAGGATTTGGATATCACATCTCATGTTATAGGAAGGATCTCAGGTTTGGTATTAGAAGCATTGAGATATCACATCTCATGCTATAGGAAGGGTCTCAGGATTGGAATGGAAGGAGTTGTATATGACATCCCATGCCATAGTAAGGGTCTCAGGTTTGGTATTAGAAGCATTGAGACATACCATCTCATGTTATAGGAAGGGTCTCAGGACTGGAATGGGAAGGACTTGGATATCACATCTCATGCTAAAGGGAGGGTCTCAGGTTTGGAAGGTGAAGGATTTGGATATCACATCTCATGTTATAGGAAGGATCTCAGGTTCGGTATTAGAAGCATTGAGATATCACATCTCATGCTATCGGAAGGATCTCAGGTTTGGTATTAGAGGCATTGAGATATCACATCTCATGCTATCAGAAGGGTCTCAGGATTGGAATGGGAAGGAGTTGGATATCACATCTCATGCTAAAGGGAGGGTCTCAGGTTTGGAAGGGGAAGGATTTGGATATCACATCTCATGTTATAGGAAGGATCACAGGTTTGGTATTAGAAGCATTGAGATATCACATCTCATGCTATCAGAAGGGTCTCAGGATTGGAATGGGAAGGGGTTGGATATCACATTTCATGCTAAAGGGAGGGTCTACGGTTCGGAAGGGGAAGGATTTGGATATCACATCTCATGTTATAGGAAGGATCTCAGGTTTGGTATTAGAAGCATTGAGATATCACATCTCATGCTATCGGAAGGGTCTCAGGTTTGGTATAAGCATTGAGATATCACATCTCTGCTATCGGAAGGGTCTCAGGATTGGAATGGGAAGGACTTGGATATCACAATTCATGTTATAGGAAGGGTCTCAGGTTTGGTATTAGAAGCATTGAGATATCACATCTCATGCTATAGGAAGGGTCTCAGGATTGGAATGGGAAGGACTTGGATATCACATCTCATGTTATAGGAAGGGTCTCAGGTTTGGTATTAGAAGCATTGCGATATCACATCTCATGCTATAGGAAGGGTCTCAGGAATGGAATGGGAAGGAGTTGGATATCACATCTCATGATAAAGGAAGGGTCTAAGGTTTGGAAGGGGAAGGATTTGGATATCACATCTCATGTTATTGGACCGGTCTCAGGTTTGGTATTAGAAGCATTCAGATATCAAGTCTCATGGTATAGGACGGGAGTTTGATATCACATCTCATGCCATGGTATGGGTCTCAGGTTTTGTAGAAGCATTGGGATATCACATCTCATGCTATCGGAAGGGTATCAGAATTGGATTTGGAAGGAGTTGGATATCCCATCTCATGCTATAGGAAGGGTCTCAGGTTGGAATAGGAAGGAGTTGGATATCACATCTCATGTTATAGGAAGGGTCTCAGGATTGGAATGGGAAGGACTTGGATATCATATCTCATGCTGTAGGAAGGCTCTCAGGTTTGGAAAGGGAAGGAGTGGGCTATCACATTTCATGTTAGAGGTAGGATCTCAGGTTTGGTATTAGAGGCATTGAGATATCACATCTCATGCTATCAGAAGGGTATCAGGATTGGAATGGGAAGAAGTTGGATATCACATCTCATGCTAAAGGGAGGGTCTCAGGTTTGGAAGGGGAAGGATTTGGATATCACATCTCATGTTATAGGAAGGATCTCAGGTTTGGTATTAGAAGCATTGAGAAATCACAACTCATGCTATCGGAAGGATCTCAGGTTTGGTATTAGAAGCATTGAGATATCACATCTCATGCTATAGGAAGGGTCCCAGGATTGGAATGGGAAGGAGTTGGATATCACATCTCATGTTATAGGAAGGATCTCAGGTTTGGTATTAGAAGCATTGAGATATCACATCTCATGCTATAGGAAGGGTCTCAGGATTGTTATGGGAAGGAGTTGGATATCACATCTCATGCTAAAGGAAGGGTCTCAGTTTTGGTAGAAGCATTGAGATATCACATCTCATGCTATAGGAAGGGTCTCAGGATTGGAATGGGAAGGAGTTGGATATCACATCTCATGCTATAGGAAGGGTCTCAGGTTTGGTATAAGCATTGAGATATCACATCTCTGCTATTGGAAGGGTCTCAGGATTGGAATGGGAAGGACTTAGATATCACATATCATGCTATAGGGAGGGTCTCAGTTTTGATATTAGAAGCATTGAGATATCACATCTCATGCTATCGGAAGGGTTTCAGGATTGGAATGGGAGGAGCTGGATATCACATCTCATGCTAAAGGAAGGGTCTCAGGTTTGGAAGGGGAAGGATTTGGATATCACATCTCATGTTATAGGACGGGTCTCAGGTTTGGTATTAGAAGCATTGAGATATCACATCTCATGCTATAGGAAGTGTGTCAGGATTGGAATGGGAAGGAGTTGGATATCACATCTCATGCTATAGGAAGGGTTTCAGGTTTGGTAGAAGCATTGAGATATCACATCTCATGCTATAGGAAGAGTCTCAGGTTTGGGAAGGGAAGGATTTGGATTTCACATCTCATGTTATAGGATGGTTCTCATGTTTGGTTTTTGAAGCATTGAGATATCACATCTCATGCTATCGGAAGGGTCTCAGGTTTGGAATGGGAAGTAGTTGGATATCACATCTCATGTTATAGGAAGGATCTCAGGTTTGGTATTAGAAGCATTGGGATATCACATCTCATGCTATAGGAAGGGTCTCCGGATTGGAATGTGAAGGATTTGGATATCACATCTCATGCCATAGGAAGGGTCTCAGGTTTGGTATAAGCATTGAGATATCACATCTCTGCTATCGGAAGGGTCTCAGGATTGGATTGGGAAGGAGTTGGATATCCCTTCTCATACTATAGGGTCTCAGGTTGGAATGGGAAGGAGTTGGATATCACATCTCATGTTATAGGAAGGGTCTCAGGATTGGAATGGGAAGGATTTGGATATCACATCTCTTGCTATAGGAAGGGTCTAAGGTTTTTTATTAGAAACATTGAGATATCACATCTCATGCTATAGGAAGGGTTTTAGGATTGGAATGGGAAGGATTTGGATATCACATCTCATGCTAAAGGAAGGGTCTCAGGTTTGGAAGGGGAAGGATTTGGATATCATATCTCATGTTATAGGACGGGTCCCAGGTTTGGTATTAGAAGCATTGAGATATCACATCTCATGGTATAGGAAGGGTCTCAGGGTTGGAAGGGGAAGGATTTGGATATCGCATCTCATGTTATAGGACGGATCTCAGGTTTGGTCTTAGAAGCATTGAGATATCACATCTCATGCTATAGGAAGGTTCTCAGGATTGGAATGGGAAGGAGTTGGATATCACATCTCATGCTATAGGAAGGGTCTCAGGAATGGAATGGGAAGGAGTTTTATATGACATCTCATGCCATAGGAAGAATCTCAGGTTTAGTATTAGAAGCATTGAGACATACCATCTCATGTTATAGGAAGGGTCTCAGGATTGGAATGGGAAGGAGTTGTATATGACATCTCATGCCATAGGAAGGGTCTCAGGTTTGGTATAAGCATTGAGATATCACATCTCTGCTATTGGAAGGGTCTCAGGATTGTAATGGGAAGGAGTTGGATATCCCATCTTATGTTATAGGAAGGGTGTCAGGTTTGGTATTAGAAGCATTGAGATATCACATCTCATGCTATAGGAAGGGTCTCAGGATTGGAATGGGAAGGACTTGGATATCACATCTCATGCTATAGGGAGGGTCTCACGTTTGGAAAGGGAAGGAGTTGGATATCACATTTCATGTTAGAGGTAGGATCTCAGGTTTGGTATTAGAGGCATTGAGATATCACATCTCATGCTATGAGAAGGGTCTAAGGATTGGAATTGGAAGGATTTGGATATCACATCTCATGCTAAAGGGAGGGTCTCAGGTTTGGTATTAGAAGCATTGAGATATCACATCTCATGCTATCCGAAGGGTATCAGGATTGGATTTGGAAGTAGTTGGATATCCCATCTCATGCTATAGGAAGGGTCTCAGGTTGGAATGGGAAGGAGTTGGATTTCACATCTCATGTTATAGGAAAGGTCTCAGGATTGGAATGGGAAATACTTCGATATCACATCTCATGCTATAGGAAGGCTCTCAGGTTTGGAAGAGGAAGGAGTTGGGTATCACATTTCATGTTAGAGGTAGGATCTCAGGTTTGGTATTAGAGGCATTGAGATATCACATCTCATGCTATCAGAAGGGTCTCAGGATTGGAATGGGAAGGAGTTTGATATCACATCTCATGCTAAAGAGAGGGTCTCAGTTTTGGAAGGGGAAGGATTTGGATATCACATCTCGTGTTATAGGAATGATCTCAGGTTTGGTAATAGAAGAATTGAGATATCACATCTCATGCTATCGGAAGGATCTCAGGTTTGGTATTAGAAGCATTGAAATATCACATCTCATGCTATCAGAACGGTCTCAGGATTGGAATGGGAAGGAGTTTTATATGACATCTCATGCCATAGGAAGGATCTCAGGTTTGGTATTAGAAGCATTGAGACATCACATCTCATGTTATAGGAAGGGTCTCAGGATTGGAATGGGAAGGAGTTGGATATCACATCTTATGCTATAGGAATGGTCTCAGGTTTGGTATAAGCATTGATATATCACATCTCATGCTATAGGAAGGGTCTCAGGATTGGAATGGGAAGGAGTTGGATATGACATCTCATGCCAGAGGAAGGGTCTCAGGTTTGGTATAAGCATTGAGATATCACATCTCTGCTATCGGAAGGGTCTCAGGATTGGAATGGGAAGGAGTTGGATATCCCATCTTATTTTATAGGAAGGGTCTCAGGTTTGATATTAGAAGCATTGAGATATCACATCTCATGTTATAGGAAGGGTCTCAGGACTGGAATGGGAAGGAGTTGGATATCACATCTCATGATAAAGGAAGGGTCTAAGGTTTGGAAGAGGAAGGATTTGGATATCACATCTCATGTTATTGGACCGGTCTCAGGTTTGGTATTAGAAGCATTCAGATATCAAGTCTCATGGTATAGGACGGGAGTTTGATATCACATCTCATGCCATGGTATGGGTCTCAGGTTTTGTAGAAGCATTGGGCTATCACATCTCATGCTATCAGAAGGGTATCAGAATTGGATTTGGAAGGAGTTGGATATCCCATCTCATGCTATAGGAAGGGTCTCAGGTTGGAATAGGAAGGAGTTGGATATCACATCTCATGTTATAGGAAGGGTCTCAGGATTGGAATGGGAAGGACTTGGATATCATATCTCATGCTGTAGGAAGGCTCTCAGGTTTGGAAAGGGAAGGAGTGGGCTATCACATTTCATGTTAGAGGTAGGATCTCAGGTTTGGTATTAGAGGCATTGAGATATCACATCTCATGCTATCAGAAGGGTATCAGGATTGGAATGGGAAGAAGTTGGATATCACATCTCATGCTAAAGGGAGGGTCTCAGGTTTGGAAGGGGAAGGATTTGGATATCACATCTCATGTTATAGGAAGGATCTCAGGTTTGGTATTAGAAGCATTGAGAAATCACAACTCATGCTATCGGAAGGATCTCAGGTTTGGTATTAGAAGCATTGAGATATCACATCTCATGCTATAGGAAGGGTCCCAGGATTGGAATGGGAAGGAGTTGGATATCACATCTCATGTTATAGGAAGGATCTCAGGTTTGGTATTAGAAGCATTGAGATATCACATCTCATGCTATAGGAAGGGTCTCAGGATTGTTATGGGAAGGAGTTGGATATCACATCTCATGCTAAAGGAAGGGTCTCAGTTTTGGTAGAAGCATTGAGATATCACATCTCATGCTATAGGAAGGGTCTCAGGATTGGAATGGGAAGGAGTTGGATATCACATCTCATGCTATAGGAAGGGTCTCAGGTTTGGTATAAGCATTGAGATATCACATCTCTGCTATTGGAAGGGTCTCAGGATTGGAATGGGAAGGACTTAGATATCACATATCATGCTATAGGGAGGGTCTCAGTTTTGATATTAGAAGCATTGAGATATCACATCTCATGCTATCGGAAGGGTCTCAGGATTGGAATGGGAGGAGCTGGATATCACATCTCATGCTAAAGGAAGGGTCTCAGGTTTGGAAGGGGAAGGATTTGGATATCACATCTCATGTTATAGGACGGGTCTCAGGTTTGGTATTAGAAGCATTGAGATATCACATCTCATGCTATAGGAAGTGTGTCAGGATTGGAATGGGAAGGAGTTGGATATCACATCTCATGCTATAGGAAGGGTTTCAGGTTTGGTAGAAGCATTGAGATATCACATCTCATGCTATAGGAAGGAAGAGTCTCAGGTTTGGGAAGGGAAGGATTTGGATTTCACATCTCATGTTATAGGATGGTTCTCATGTTTGGTTTTTGAAGCATTGAGATATCACATCTCATGCTATCGGAAGGGTCTCAGGTTTGGAATGGGAAGTAGTTGGATATCACATCTCATGTTATAGGAAGGATCTCAGGTTTGGTATTAGAAGCATTGAGATATCACATCTCATGCTATAGGAAGGGTCTCCGGATTGGAATGTGAAGGATTTGGATATCACATCTCATGCCATAGGAAGGGTCTCAGGTTTGGTATAAGCATTGAGATATCACATCTCTGCTATCGGAAGGGTCTCAGGATTGGATTGGGAAGGAGTTGGATATCCCTTCTCATACTATAGGGTCTCAGGTTGGAATGGGAAGGAGTTGGATATCACATCTCATGTTATAGGAAGGGTCTCAGGATTGGAATGGGAAGGATTTGGATATCACATCTCTTGCTATAGGAAGGGTCTAAGGTTTTTTATTAGAAACATTGAGATATCACATCTCATGCTATAGGAAGGGTTTTAGGATTGGAATGGGAAGGATTTGGATATCACATCTCATGCTAAAGGAAGGGTCTCAGGTTTGGAAGGGGAAGGATTTGGATATCATATCTCATGTTATAGGACGGGTCCCAGGTTTGGTATTAGAAGCATTGAGATATCACATCTCATGGTATAGGAAGGGTCTCAGGGTTGGAAGGGGAAGGATTTGGATATCGCATCTCATGTTATAGGACGGATCTCAGGTTTGGTCTTAGAAGCATTGAGATATCACATCTCATGCTATAGGAAGGTTCTCAGGATTGGAATGGGAAGGAGTTGGATATCACATCTCATGCTATAGGAAGGGTCTCAGGAATGGAATGGGAAGGAGTTTTATATGACATCTCATGCCATAGGAAGAATCTCAGGTTTAGTATTAGAAGCATTGAGACATACCATCTCATGTTATAGGAAGGGTCTCAGGATTGGAATGGGAAGGAGTTGTATATGACATCTCATGCCATAGGAAGGGTCTCAGGTTTGGTATAAGCATTGAGATATCACATCTCTGCTATTGGAAGGGTCTCAGGATTGTAATGGGAAGGAGTTGGATATCCCATCTTATGTTATAGGAAGGGTGTCAGGTTTGGTATTAGAAGCATTGAGATATCACATCTCATGCTATGGGAAGGGTCTCAGGATTGGAATGGGAAGGACTTGGATATCACATCTCATGCTATAGGGAGGGTCTCACGTTTGGAAAGGGAAGGAGTTGGATATCACATTTCATGTTAGAGGTAGGATCTCAGGTTTGGTATTAGAGGCATTGAGATATCACATCTCATGCTATGAGAAGGGTCTAAGGATTGGAATTGGAAGGATTTGGATATCACATCTCATGCTAAAGGGAGGGTCTCAGGTTTGGAAGGGGAAGGATTTTGATATCACATCTCATGTTATAGGAAGGATCTCAGGTTTGGTATTAGAAGCATTGAGATATCACATCTCATGCTATCCGAAGGATCTCAGGTTTGGTATTAGAGGGATTGAGATATCACATCTCATGCTATCGGAAGGGTATCAGGATTGGATTTGGAAGTAGTTGGATATCCCATCTCATGCTATAGGAAGGGTCTCAGGTTGGAATGGGAAGGAGTTGGATTTCACATCTCATGTTATAGGAAAGGTCTCAGGATTGGAATGGGAAATACTTCGATATCACATCTCATGCTATAGGAAGGCTCTCAGGTTTGGAAGAGGAAGGAGTTGGGTATCACATTTCATGTTAGAGGTAGGATCTCAGGTTTGGTATTAGAGGCATTGAGATATCACATCTCATGCTATCAGAAGGGTCTCAGGATTGGAATGGGAAGGAGTTTGATATCACATCTCATGCTAAAGAGAGGGTCTCAGTTTTGGAAGGGGAAGGATTTGGATATCACATCTCGTGTTATAGGAATGATCTCAGGTTTGGTAATAGAAGAATTGAGATATCACATCTCATGCTATCGGAAGGATCTCAGGTTTGGTATTAGAAGCATTGAAATATCACATCTCATGCTATCAGAACGGTCTCAGGATTGGAATGGGAAGGAGTTTTATATGACATCTCATGCCATAGGAAGGATCTCAGGTTTGGTATTAGAAGCATTGAGACATCACATCTCATGTTATAGGAAGGGTCTCAGGATTGGAATGGGAAGGAGTTGGATATCACATCTTATGCTATAGGAATGGTCTCAGGTTTGGTATAAGCATTGATATATCACATCTCATGCTATAGGAAGGGTCTCAGGATTGGAATGGGAAGGAGTTGGATATGACATCTCATGCCATAGGAAGGGTCTCAGGTTTGGTATAAGCATTGAGATATCACATCTCTGCTATCGGAAGGGTCTCAGGATTGGAATGGGAAGGAGTTGGATATCCCATCTTATTTTATAGGAAGGGTCTCAGGTTTGATATTAGAAGCATTGAGATATCACATCTCATGTTATAGGAAGGGTCTCAGGACTGGAATGGGAAGGACTTGGATATCACATCTCATGCTATAGGGAGGGTCTCACGTTTGGAAAGGGAAGGAGTTGGATATCACATTTCATGTCAGAGGTAGGATCTCAGGTTTGGTATTAGAGGCATTGAGATATCACATCTCATGCTATCAGAAGGCTCTCAGGATTGGAATGGGAAGGAGTTGTATATGACATCTCATGCCATAGGAAGGGTCTCAGGTTTGGTATAAGCATTGAGATATCACATCTCTGCTATCGGAAGGCTCCCAGGATTGGAATGGGAAGGAGTTGGATATCCCATCTTAGGTTATAGGAAGGGTCTCAGGTTTGATATTAGAAGCATGGAGATATCACATCTCATGTTATAGGAAGGGTCTCAGGACTGGAATGGGAAGGACTTGGATATCACATCTCATGCTAAAGGGAGGGTCTCAGGTTTGGAAGGTGAAGGATTTGGATATCACATCTCATGTTATAGGAAGGATCTCAGGTTCGATATTAGAAGCATTGAGATATCACATCTCATGCTATCGGAAGGATCTCAGGTTTGGTATTAGAGGCATTGAGATATCACATCTCATGCTATCAGAAGGGTCTCAGGATTGGAATGGGAAGGAGTTGGATATCACATCTCATGCTAAAGGGAGGGTCTCAGGTTTGGAAGGGGAAGGATTTGGATATCACATCTCATGTTATAGGAAGGATCACAGGTTTGGTATTAGAAGCATTGAGATATCACATCTCATGCTATCGGAAAGGTCTCAGGATTGGAATGGGAAGGAGTTGGATATCACATCTCATGCTATAGGAAGGGTCTCAGGTTTGGAACTGGAAGGAGTTGGATATCACATCTCATGTTATAGGAAGAGTCTCAGGTTTGGTATAAGCATTGAGATATCACATCTCATGCTATAGGAAGGGTCTCAGGATTGGAATGGGAAGGAGTTGTATATGACATCTCATGCCATAGGAAGGGTCTTAGGTTTGGTATTAGAAGCATTGAGACATACCATCTCATGTTATAGGAAGGGTCTCAGGACTGGAATGGGAAGGACTTGGATATCACATCTCATGCTAACGGGAGGGTCTCAGGTTTGGAAGGTGAAGGATTTGGATAATACATCTCATGTTATAGGAAGGATCTCAGGTTCGGTATTAGAAGCATTGAGAAATCACATCTCATGCTATCGGAAGGATCTCAGGTTTGGTATTAGAGGCATTGAGATATCACATCTCATGCTATCAGAAGGGTCTCAGGATTGGAATGGGAAGGAGTTGAATATCACATCTCATGCTAAAGGGAGGGTCTCAGGTTTGGAAGGGGAAGGATTTGGATATCACATCTCATGTTATAGGAAGGATCACAGGTTTGGTATTAGAAGCATTGAGATATCACATCTCATGCTATCGGAAGGGTCTCAGGATTGGAATGGGAAGGAGTTGGATATCACATCTCATGCTATAGGAAGGGTCTCAGGTTTGGAACTGGAAGGAGTTGGATATCACATCTCATGTTACAGGAAGAGTCTCAGGTTTGGTATAAGCATTGAGATATCACATCTCATGCTATAGGAAGGGTCTCAGGATTGGAATGGGAAAGAGTTGTATATGACATCTCATGCCATAGGAAGGGTCTCAGGTTTGGTATTAGAAGCATTGAGACATACCATCTCATGTTATAGGAAGGGTCTCAGGATTGGAATGGGAAGGAGTTGGATATCACATCTTATGCTATAGGAAGGGTCTCAGGTTTGGTATAAGCATTGAGATATCACATCTCATGCTATAGGAAGGGTCTCAGGATTGGAATGTGAAGGAGTTGTATATGACATCTCATGCCATAGGAAGGGTCTCAGGTTTGGTATAAGCATTGAGATATCACATCTCTGCTATTGGAAGGGTCTCAGGGTTGTAATGGGAAGGAGTTGGATATCCCATCTTATGTTATAGGAAGGGTGTCAGGTTTGGTATTAGAAGCATTGAGATATCACATCTCATGCTATAGGAAGGGTCTCAGGATTGGAATGGGAAGGACTTGGATATCACATCTCATGCTATAGGGAGGGTCTCACGTTTGGAAAGGGAAGGAGTTGGATATCACATTTCATGTTAGAGGTAGGATCTCAGGTTTGGTATTAGAGGCATTGAGATATCACATCTCATGCTATGAGAAGGGTCTCAGGATTGGAATTGGAAGGATTTGGATATCACATCTCATGCTAAAGGGAGGGTCTCAGGTTTGGAAGGGGAAGGATTTTGATATCACATCTCATGTTATAGGAAAGATCTCAGGTTTGGTATTAGAAGCATTGAGATATCACATCTCATGCTATCCGAAGGATCTCAGGTTTGGTATTAGAGGGATTGAGATATCACATCTCATGCTATCGGAAGGGTATCAGGATTGGATTTGGAAGTAGTTGGATATCCCATCTCATGCTATAGGAAGGGTGTCAGGTTGGAATGGGAAGGAGTTGGATATCACATCTCATGTTATAGGAAAGGTCTCAGGATTGGAATGGGAAATACTTCGATATCACATCTCATGCTATAGGAAGGCTCTCAAGTTTGGAAGGGGAAGGAGTTGGGTACCACATTTCATGTTAGAGGTAGGATCTCAGGTTTGGTATTAGAGGCATTGAGATATCACATCTCATGCTATCAGAAGGGTCTCAGGATTGGAATGGGAAGGAGTTTGATATCACATCTCATGCTAAAGGGAGGGTCTCAGTTTTGGAAGGGGAAGGATTTGGATATCACATCTCGTGTTATAGGAATGATCTCAGGTTTGGTATTAGAAGAATTGAGATATCACATCTCATGCTATCGGAAGGATCTCAGGTTTGGTATTAGAAGCATTGAAATATCACATCTAATGCTATCAGAACGGTTTCAGGATTGGAATGGGAAGGAGTTTTATATGACATCTCATGCCATAGGAAGGATCTCAGGTTTGGTATTAGAAGCACTGAGACAACACATCTCATGCTATAGGAAGGGTCTCAGGATTGGAATGGGAAGGACTTGGATATCACATCTCATGCTATAGGGAGGGTCTCACGTTTGGAAAGGGAAGGAGTTGGATATCACATTTCATGTTAGAGGTAGGATCTCAGGTTTGGTATTAGAGGCATTGAGATATCACATCTCATGCTATGAGAAGGGTCTCAGGATTGGAATTGGAAGGATTTGGATATCACATCTCATGCTAAAGGGAGGGTCTCAGGTTTGGAAGGGGAAGGATTTTGATATCACATCTCATGTTATAGGAAGGATCTCAGGTTTGGTATTAGAAGCATTGAGATATCACATCTCATGCTATCCGAAGGATCTCAGGTTTGGTATTAGAGGGATTGAGATATCACATCTCATGCTATCGGAAGGGTATCAGGATTGGATTTGGAAGTAGTTGGATATCCCATCTCATGCTATAGGAAGGGTCTCAGGTTGGAATGGGAAGGAGTTGGATATCACATCTCATGTTATAGGAAAGGTCTCAGGATTGGAATGGGAAATACTTCGATATCACATCTCATGCTATAGGAAGGCTCTCAGGTTTGGAAGGGGAAGGAGTTGGGTATCACATTTCATGTTAGAGGTAGGATCTCAGGTTTGGTATTAGAGGCATTGAGATATCACATCTCATGCTATCAGAAGGGTCTCAGGATTGGAATGGGAAGGAGTTTGATATCACATCTCATGCTAAAGGGAGGGTCTCAGTTTTGGAAGGGGAAGGATTTGGATATCACATCTCGTGTTATAGGAATGATCTCAGGTTTGGTATTAGAAGAATTGAGATATCACATCTCATGCTATCGGAAGGATCTCAGGTTTGGTATTAGAAGCATTGAAATATCACATCTCATGCTATCAGAACGGTCTCAGGATTGGAATGGGAAGGAGTTTTATATGACATCTCATGCCATAGGAAGGATCTCAGGTTTGGTATTAGAAGCACTGAGACATCACATCTCATGTTATAGGAAGGGTCTCAGGATTGGAATGGGAAGGAGTTGGATATCACATCTTATGCTATAGGAATGGTCTCAGGTTTGGTATAAGCATTGATATATCACATCTCATGCTATAGGAAGGGTCTCAGGATTGGAATGGGAAGGAGTTTTATATGACATCTCATGCCATAGGAAGAGTCTCAGGTTTGGTATAAGCATTGAGATATCACATCTCTGCTATCGGAAGGGTCTCAGGATTGGAATGGGAAGGAGTTGGATATCCCATTTTATGTTATAGGAAGGGTCTCAGGTTTGATATTAGAAGCATTGAGATATCACATCTCATGTTATAGGAAGGGTCTCAGGACTGGAATGGGAAGGACTTGGATATCACATCTCATGCTATAGGGAGGGTCTAACGTTTGGAAAGGGAAGGAGTTGGATATCACATTTCATGTTAGAGGTAGGATCTCAGGTTTGGTATTAGAGGCATTGAGATATCACATCTCATGCTATCAGAAGGGTCTCAGGATTGGAATGGGAAGGAGTTGGATATCACATCTCATGCTAAAGGGAGGGTCTCAGGTTTGGAAGGGGAAGGATTTGGATATCACATCTCATGTTATAGGAAGGATCTCAGGTTCGGTATTAGAAGCATTGAGATATCACATCTCATGCTATCGGAAGGATATCAGGTTTGGTATTAGAGGCATTGAGATATCACATCTCATGCTATCAGAAGGGTCTCAGGATTGGAATGGGAAGGAGTTGGATATCACATCTCATGCTAAAGGGAGGGTCTCAGGTTTGGAAGGGGAAGGATTTGGATATCACATCTCATGTTATAGGAAGGATCACAGGTTTGGTATTAGAAGCATTGAGATATCACATCTCATGCTATCGGAAGGGTCTATTGATTGGAATGGGAAGGAGTTGGATATCACATCTCATGCTATAGGAAGGGTCTCAGGTTTGGAACTGGAAGGAGTTGGATATCACATCTCATGTTATAGGAAGGATCACAGGTTTCGTATTAGAAGCATTGAGATATCACATCTCATGCTATCGGAAGGGTCTCAGGATTGGAATGGGAAGGAGTTGTATATGACATCTCATGCCGTAGGAAGGGTCTCAGGTTTGGAATGGGAAGGAGATTTATATGACATCTCATGCCATTGGAAGGATCTCAGGTTTGGTATTAGAAGCATTGAGACATCACATCTCATGTTATAGGAAGGGTCTCAGGATTGGAATGGGAAGGAGTTGGATATCACATCTTATGCTATAGGAATGGTCTCAGGTTTGGTATAAGCATTGATATATCAGATCTCATGCTATAGGAAGGGTCTCAGGATTGGAATGGGAAGGAGTTGTATATGACATCTCATGCCATAGGAAGGGTCTCAGGTTTGGTATAAGCATTGAGATATCACATCTCTGCTATCAGAAGGGTCTCAGGATTGGAATGGGAAGGAGTTGGATATGCCATCTTATGTTATAGGAAGGGACTCAAGTTTGATATTAGAAGCATTGAGATATCACATCTCATGTTATAGGAAGGGTCTCAGGACTGGAATGGGAAGGACTTGGATATCACATCTCATGCTATAGGGAGGGTCTCACGTTTGGAAAGGGAAGGAGTTGGATATCACATTTCATGTTAGAGGTAGGATCTCAGGTTTGGTATTAGAAGCATTGAGATATCACATCTCATGCTATCGGAAGGATCTCAGGTTTGGTATTAGAAGCATTGAGATATCACATCTCATGCTATCGGAAGGGTCTCAGGATTGGAATGGGAAGGAGTTGGATATGCCATCTTATGTTATAGGAAGGGACTCAAGTTTGATATTAGAAGCATTGATATATCACATCTCATGTTATAGGAAGGGTCTCAGGACTGGAATGGGAAGGACTTGGATATCACATCTCATGATATAGGAAGGGTCTCAGGTTTGGAACTGGAAGGAGTTGGATATCACATCTCATGTTATAGGAAGGATCACAGGTTTGGTATTAGAAGCATTGAGATATCACATCTCATGCTATCGGAAGGGTCTCAGGATTGGAATGGGAAGGAGTTGTATATGACATCTCATGCCGTAGGAAGGGTCTCAGGTTTGGAATGGGAAGGAGTTTTATATGACATCTCATGCCATAGGAAGGATCTCAGGTTTGGTATTAGAAGCATTGAGACATCACATCTCATGTTATAGGAAGGGTCTCAGGATTGGAATGGGAAGGAGTTGGATATCACATCTTATGCTATAGGAATGGTCTCAGGTTTGGTATAAGCATTGATATATCAGATCTCATGCTATAGGAAGGGTCTCAGGATTGGAATGGGAAGGAGTTGTATATGACATCTCATGCCATAGGAAGGGTCTCAGGTTTGGTATAAGCATTGAGATATCACATCTCTGCTATCAGAAGGGTCTCAGGATTGGAATGGGAAGGAGTTGGATATGCCATCTTATGTTATAGGAAGGGACTCAAGTTTGATATTAGAAGCATTGAGATATCACATCTCATGTTATAGGAAGGGTCTCAGGACTGGAACGGGAAGGAGTTGGATATCACATCTCATGTCATAGGAAGAGTCTTAGGTTTGGTATAAGCATTGAGATATCACATCTCTGCTATCGGAGGTGTCTCAGGATTGGCATGGGAAGGAGTTGGATATCACATCTCATGCTATAGGAAGGGTATCAGGTTTGGAACGGGAAGGAGTTGGATATCCCATCTCATGTTATAGGACGGGTCTCAGGTTTGGTATTAGAAGCATTGAGATATCACATCTCATGCTATCGGAAGGGTCTCAGGATTGGAATGGGAAGGAGTTGGATATCACATATCATGCTATAGGAAGGGTCTCAGTTTTGGTAGAAGCATTGAGATATCACATCTCATGCTATAGGAAGGGTCTCAGGATTGGAATGGGAAGGAGTTGGATATCACATCTCATGCTATAGGAAGGGTCTCAGGTTTGGTATAAGCATTGAGATATCACATCTCTGCTATCGGAAGGGTCTCAGGATTGGAATGGGAAGGACTTAGATATCACATCTCATGCTATAGGGAGGGTCTCAGTTTTGATATTAGAAGCATTGAGATATCACATCTCATGCTATCGGAAGGGTCTCAGGATTGGAATGGGAGGAGCTGGATATCACATCTCATGCTAAAGGAAGGGTCTCAGGTTTGGAAGGGGAAGGATTTGGATATCACATCTCATGTTATAGGACGGGTCTCAGGTTTGGTATTAGAAGCATTGAGATATCACATCTCATGCTATAGGAAGTGTGTCAGGATTGGAATGGGAAGGAGTTGGATATCACATCTCATGCTATAGGAAGGGTTTCAGGTTTGGTAGAAGCATTGAGATATCACATCTCATGCTATAGGAAGAGTCTCAGGTTTGGGAAGGGAAGGATTTGGATTTCACATCTCATGTTATAGGATGGTTCTCATGTTTGGTTTTTGAAGCATTGAGATATCACATCTCATGCTATCGGAAGGGTCTCAGGTTTGGAATGGGAAGTAGTTGGATATAACATCTCATGTTATAGGAAGGATCTCAGGTTTGGTATTAGAAGCATTGAGATATCACATCTTATGCTATAGGAAGGGTCTCAGGATTGGAATGTGAAGGATTTGGATATCACATCTCATGCCATAGGAAGGGTCTCAGGTTTGGTATAAGCATTGAGATATCACATCTCTGCTATCGGAAGGGTCTCAGGATTGGATTGGGAAGGAGTTGGATATCCCTTCTCATACTATAGGGTCTCAGGTTGGAATGGGAAGGAGTTGGAAATCACATCTCATGTTATAGGAAGGGTCTCAGGATTGGAATGGGAAGGATTTGGATATCACATCTCTTGCTATAGGAAGGGTCTAAGGTTTTTTATTAGAAACATTGAGATATCACATCTCATGCTATAGGAAGGGTTTTAGGATTGGAATGGGAAGGATTTGGATATCACATCTCATGCTAAAGGAAGGGTCTCAGGTTTGGAAGGGGAAGGATTTGGATATCATATCTCATGTTATAGGACGGGTCCCATGTTTGGTATTAGAAGCATTGAGATATCACATCTCATGGTATAGGAAGGATCTCAGGGTTGGAAGGGGAAGGATTTGGATATCACATCTCATGTTATAGGAAGGATCTCAGGTTTGGTCTTAGAAGCATTGTGATATCACATCTCATGCTATAGGAAGGTTCTCAGGATTGGAATGGGAAGGAGTTGGATATCACATCTCATGCTATAGGAAGGGTCTCAGGAATGGAATGGGAAGGTGTTTTATATGACATCTCATGCCATAGGAAGAATCTCAGAATTGGTACTAGAAGCATTGAGACATACCATCTCATGTTATAGGAAGGGTCTCAGGATTGGAATGGGAACGAGTTGGATATCACATCTCATGCTATAGGAAGGGTCTCAGGACTGGAACGGGAAGGAGTTGGATATCACATCTCATGTCATAGGAAGAGTCTTAGGTTTGGTATAAGCATTGAGATATCACATCTCTGCTATCAGAGGTGTCTCAGGATTGGCATGGGAAGGAGTTGGATATCCCATCTCATGTTATAGGACGGGTCTCAGGTTTGGTATTAGAAGCATTGAGATATCACATCTCATGCTATCGGAGTGGTCTCAGGATTGGAATGGGAAGGAGTTGGATATCACATATCATGCTATAGGAAGGGTCTCAGTTTTGGTAGAAGCATTGAGATATCACATCTCATGCTATAGGAAGGGTCTCAGGATTGGAATGGGAAGGAGTTGGATATCACATCTCATGCTATAGGAAGGGTCTCAGGTTTGGTATAAGCATTGAGATATCACATCTCTGCTATCGGAAGGGTCTCAGGATTGGAATGGGAAGGACTTAGATATCACATCTCATGCTATAGGGAGGGTCTCAGTTTTGATATTAGAAGCATTGAGATATCACATCTCATGCTATCGGAAGGGTCTCAGGATTGGAATGGAAGGAGCTGGATATCACATCTCATGCTAAAGGAAGGGTCTCAGGTTTGGAAGGGGAAGGATTTGGATATCACATCTCATGTTATAGGACGGGTCTCAGGTTTGGTATTAGAAGCATTGAGATATCACATCTCATGCTATAGGAAGTGTGTCAGGATTGGAATGGGAAGGAGTTGGATATCACATCTCATGCTATAGGAAGGGTTTCAGGTTTGGTAGAAGCATTGAGATATCACATCTCATGCTATAGGAAGAGTCTCAGGTTTGGGAAGGGAAGGATTTGGATTTCACATCTCATGTTATAGGATGGTTCTCATGTTTGGTTTTTGAAGCATTGAGATTTCACATCTCATGCTATCGAAGGGTCTCAGGTTTGGAATGGGAAGTAGTTGGATATCACATCTCATGTTATAGGAAGGATCTCAGGTTTGGTATTAGAAGCATTGAGATATCACATCTTATGCTATAGGAAGGGTCTCAGGATTGGAATGTGAAGGATTTGGATATCACATCTCATGCCATAGGAAGGGTCTCAGGTTTGGTATAAGCATTGAGATATCACATCTCATGCTATCGGAAGGGTCTCAGGTTTGGAATGGGAAGTAGTTGGATATAACATCTCATGTTATAGGAAGGATCTCAGGTTTGGTATTAGAAGCATTGAGATATCACATCTTATGCTATAGGAAGGGTCTCAGGATTGGAATGTGAAGGATTTGGATATCACATCTCATGCCATAGGAAGGGTCTCAGGTTTGGTATAAGCATTGAGATATCACATCTCTGCTATCGGAAGGGTCTCAGGATTGGATTGGGAAGGAGTTGGATATCCCTTCTCATACTATAGGGTCTCAGGTTGGAATGGGAAGGAGTTGGAAATCACATCTCATGTTATAGGAAGGGTCTCAGGATTGGAATGGGAAGGATTTGGATATCACATCTCTTGCTATAGGAAGGGTCTAAGGTTTTTTATTAGAAACATTGAGATATCACATCTCATGCTATAGGAAGGGTTTTAGGATTGGAATGGGAAGGATTTGGATATCACATCTCATGCTAAAGGAAGGGTCTCAGGTTTGGAAGGGGAAGGATTTGGATATCATATCTCATGTTATAGGACGGGTCCCAGGTTTGGTATTAGAAGCATTGAGATATCACATCTCATGTTATAGGAAGGATCTCAGGTTTGGTCTTAGAAGCATTGAGATATCACATCTCATGCTATAGGAAGGTTCTCAGGATTGGAATGGGAAGGAGTTGGATATCACATCTCATGCTATAGGAAGGGTCTCAGGAATGGAATGGGAAGGAGTTTTATATGACATCTCATGCCATAGGAAGAATCTCAGGTTTGGTATTAGAAGCATTGAGACATACCATCTCATGTTATAGGAAGGGTCTCAGGATTGGAATGGGAAGGAGTTGGATATCACATCTCATGCTATAGGAAGGGTCTCAGGTTTGGTATAAGCATTGAGATATCACATCTCATGCCATAGGCAGGGTCTCAGGTTTGGTATAAGCATTGAGATATCACATCTCTGCTATTGGAAGGGTCTCAGGATTGTAATGGGAAGGAGTTGGATATCCCATCATATGTTATAGGAAGGGTGTCAGGTTTGGTATTAGAAGCATTGAGATATCACATCTCATGCTATAGGAAGGGTCTCAGGATTGGAATGGGAAGGACTTGGATATCACATCTCATGCTATAGGGAGGGTCTCACGTTTGGAAAGGGAAGGAGTTGGATATCACATTTCATGTTAGAGGTAGGATCTCAGGTTTGGTATTAGAGGCATTGAGATATCACATCTCATGCTATGAGAAGGGTCTCAGGATTGGCATTGGAAGGATTTGGATATCACATCTCATGCTAAAGGGAGGGTCTCAGGTTTGGAAGGGGAAGGATTTTGATATCGCATCTCATGTTATAGGAAGGATCTCAGGTTTGGTATTAGAAGCATTGAGATATCACATCTCATGCTATCCGAAGGATCTCAGGTTTGGTATTAGAGGGATTGAGATATCACATCTCATGCTATTGGAAGGGTATCAGGATTGGATTTGGAAGTAGTTGGATATCCCATCTCATGCTATAGGAAGGGTCTCAGGTTGGAATGGGAAGGAGTTGGATATCACATCTCATGTTATAGGAAAGGTCTCAGGATTGGAATGGGAAATACTTCGATATCACATCTCATTCTATAGGAAGGCTCTCAGGTTTGGAAGGGGAAGGAGTTGGGTATCACATTTCATGTTAGAGGTAGGATCTCAGGTTTGGTATTAGAGGCATTGAGATATCACATCTCATGCTATCAGAAGGGTCTCAGGATTGGAATGGGAAGGAGTTTGATATCACATCTCATGCTAAAGAGAGGGTCTCAGTTTTGGAAGGGGAAGGATTTGGATACCACATCTCGTGTTATAGGAATGATCTCAGGTTTGGTATTAGAAGAATTGAGATATCACATATCTTGCTATCGGAAGGATCTCAGGTTTGGTATTAGAAGCATTGAAATATCACATCTCATGCTATCAGAACGGTCTCAGGATTGGAATGGGAATGAGTTTTATATGACATCTCATGCCATAGGAAGGATCTCAGGTTTGGTATTAGAAGCATTGAGACATCACATCTCATGTTATAGGAAGGGTCTCAGGATTGGAATGGGAAGGAGTTGGATATCACATCTTATGCTATAGGAATGGTCTCAGGTTTGGTATAAGCATTGATATATCACATCTCATGCTATAGGAAGGGTCTCAGGATTGGAATGGGAAGGAGTTGGATATCCCATCTTATGTTATAGGAAGGGTCTCAGGTTTGATATTAGAAGCATTGAGATATCACATCTCATGTTATAGGAAGGGTCTCAGGACTGGAATGGGAAGGACTTGGATATCACATCACATGTCATAGGAAGAGTCTTAGGTTTGGTATAAGCATTGAGATATAACATCTCTGCTATCGGAGGTGTCTCAGGATTGGCATGGGAAGGAGTTGGATATCACATCTCATGCTATAGGAAGGGTATCAGGTTTGGAACGGGAAGGAGTTGGATATCCCATCTCATGTTATAGGACGGGTCTCAGGTTTGGTATTAGAAGCATTGAGATATCACATCTCATGCTATCGGAAGGGTCTCAGGATTGGAATGGGAAGGAGTTGGATATCACATCTCATGCTATAGGAAGGTTCTCAGTTTTGGTAGAAGCATTGAGATATCACATCTCATGCTATAGGAAGGGTCTCAGGATTGGAATGGGAAGGAGTTGGATATCACATCTCATGCTATAGGAAGGGTCTCAGGTTTGGTATAAGCATTGAGATATCACATCTCTGCTATCGGAAGGGTCTCAGGATTGGAATGGGAAGGACTTAGATATCACATCTCATGCTATAGGGAGGGTCTCAGTTTTGATATTAGAAGCATTGAGATATCACATCTCATGCTATCGGAAGGGTCTCAGGATTGGAATGGGAGGAGCTGGATATCACATCTCATGCTAAAGGAAGGGTCTCAGGTTTGGAAGGGGAAGGATTTGGATATCACATCTCATGTTATAGGACGGGTCTCAGGTTTGGTATTAGAAGCATTGAGATATCACATCTCATGCTATAGGAAGTGTGTCAGGTTTGGAATGGGAAGGAGTTGGATATCACATCTCATGCTATAGGAAGGGTTTCAGGTTTGGTAGAAGCATTGAGATATCACATCTCATGCTATAGGAAGAGTCTCAGGTTTGGGAAGGGAAGGATTTGGATTTCACATCTCATGTTATAGGATGGTTCTCATGTTTGGTTTTTGAAGCATTGAGATATCACATCTCATGCTATCGGAAGGGTCTCAGGTTTGGAATGGGAAGTAGTTGGATATCACATCTCATGTTATAGGAAGGATCTCAGGTTTGGTATTAGAAGCATTGAGATATCACATCTTATGCTATAGGAAGGGTCTCAGGATTGGAATGTGAAGGATTTGGATATCACATCTCATGCCATAGGAAGGGTCTCAGGTTTGGTATAAGCATTGAGATATCACATCTCTGCTATCGGAAGGGTCTCAGGATTGGATTGGGAAGGAGTTGGATATCCCTTCTCATACTATAGGGTCTCAGGTTGGAATGGGAAGGAGTTGGAAATCACATCTCATGTTATAGGAAGGGTCTCAGGATTGGAATGGGAAGGATTTGGATATCACATCTCTTGCTCTAGGAAGGGTCTAAGGTTTTTTATTAGAAACATTGAGATATCACATCTCATGCTATAGGAAGGGTTTTAGGATTGGAATGGGAAGGATTTGGATATCACATCTCATGCTAAAGGAAGGGTCTCAGGTTTGGAAGGGGAAGGATTTGGATATCATATCTCATGTTATAGGACGGGTCCCAGGTTTGGTATTAGAAGCATTGAGATATCACATCTCATGGTATAGGAAGGGTCTCAGGGTTGGAAGGGGAAGGATTTGGATATCACATCTCATGTTATAGGAAGGATCTCAGGTTTGGTCTTAGAAGCATTGAGATATCACATCTCATGCTATAGGAAGGTTCTCAGGATTGGAATGGGAAGGAGTTGGATATCACATCTCATGCTATAGGAAGGGTCTCAGGAATGGAATGGGAAGGAGTTGGATATCACATCTCATGCTATAGGAAGGGTCTCAGGTTTGGTATAAGCATTGAGATATCACATCTCATGCCATAGGCAGGGTCTCAGGTTTGGTATAAGCATTGAGATATCACATCTCTGCTATTGGAAGGGTCTCAGGATTGTAATGGGAAGGAGTTGGATATCCCATCATATGTAATAGGAAGGGTGTCAGGTTTGGTATTAGAAGCATTGAGATATCACATCTCATGCTATAGGAAGGGTCTCAGGATTGGAATGGGAAGGACTTGGATATCACATCTCATGCTATAGGGAGGGTCTCACGTTTGGAAAGGGAAGGAGTTGGATATCACATTTCATGTTAGAGGTAGGATCTCAGGTTTGGTATTAGAGGCATTGAGATATCACATCTCATGCTATGAGAAGGGTCTCAGGATTGGAATTGGAAGGATTTGGATATCACATCTCATGCTAAAGGGAGGGTCTCAGGTTTGGAAGGGGAAGGATTTTGATATCGCATCTCATGTTATAGGAAGGATCTCAGGTTTGGTATTAGAAGCATTGAGATATCACATCTCATGCTATCCGAAGGATCTCAGGTTTGGTATTAGAGGGATTGAGATATCACATCTCATGCTATCGGAAGGGTATCAGGATTGGATTTGGAAGTAGTTGGATATCCCATCTCATGCTATAGGAAGGGTCTCAGGTTGGAATGGGAAGGAGTTGGATATCACATCTCATGTTATAGGAAGGGTCTCAGGATTGGAATGGGAAGGAGTTGGATATCACATCTTATGCTATAGGAATGGTCTCAGGTTTGGTATAAGCATTGATATATCACATCTCATGCTATAGGAAGGGTCTCAGGATTGGAATGGGAAAGAGTTGTATATGACATCTCATGCCATAGCAAGGGTCTCAGGTTTGGTATAAGCATTGAGATATCACATCTCTGCTATCGGAAGGGTCTCAGGATTGGAATGGGAAGGAGTTGGATATCCCATCTTATGTTATAGGAAGGGTCTCAGGTTTGATATTAGAAGCATTGAGATATCACATCTCATGTTATAGGAAGGGTCTCAGGACTGGAATGGGAAGGACTTGGATATCACATCTCATGCTATAGGGAGGGTCTCACGTTTGGAAAGGGAAGGAGTTGGATATCACATTTCATGTCAGAGGTAGGATCTCAGGTTTGGTATTAGAGGCATTGAGATATCACATCTCATGCTATCAGAAGGGTCTCAGGATTGGAATGGGAAGGAGTTGTATATGACATCTCATGCCATAGGAAGGGTCTCAGGTTTGGTATAAGCATTGAGATATCACATCTCTGCTATCGGAAGGGTCTCAGGATTGGAATGGAAAGGAGTTGGATATACCATCTTATGTTATAGGAAGGGTCTCAGGTTTGATATTAGAAGCATGTAGATATCACATCTCATGTTATAGGAAGGGTCTCAGGACTGGAATGGGAAGGACTTGGATATCACATCTCATGCTAAAGGGAGGGTCTCAGGTTTGGAAGGTGAAGGATTTGGATATCACATCTCATGTTATAGGAAGGATCTCAGGTTCGGTATTAGAAGCATTGAGATATCACATCTCATGCTATCGGAAGGATCTCAGGTTTGGTATTAGAGGCATTGAGATATCACATCTCATGCTATCAGAAGGGTCTCAGGATTGGAATGGGAAGGAGTTGGATATCACATCTCATGCTAAAGGGAGGGTCTCAGGTTTGGAAGGGGAAGGATTTGGATATCACATCTCATGTTATAGGAAGGATCACAGGTTTGGTATTAGATGCATTGAGATATCACATCTCATGCTATCGGAAGTCCCTCAGGATTGGAATGGGAAGGAGTTGGATATCACATCTCATGCTATAGGAAGGGTCTCAGGTTTGGAACTGGAAGGAATTGTATATCACATCTCATGTTATAGGAAGAGTCTCGGGTTTGGTATAAGCATTGAGATATCACATCTCATGCTATAGGAAGGGTCTCAGGATTGGAATGGGAAGGAGTTGTATATGACATCTCATGCCATAGGAAGGGTCTCAGGTTTGGTATTAGAAGCATTGAGACATACCATCTCATGTTATAGGAAGGGTCTCAGGACTGGAATGGGAAGGACTTGGATATCACATCTCATGCTAAAGGGAGGGTCTCAGGTTTGGAAGGTGAAGGATTTGGATATCACATCTCATGTTATAGGAAGGATCTCAGGTTCGGTATTAGAAGCATTGAGATATCACATCTCATGCTATATGAAGGGTCTCAGGATTGGAATGGGAAGTAGTTGGATATCACATCTCATGCTATAGGAAGGGTCTCAGGTTTGGAACTGGAAGGAGTTGGATATCACATCTCATGTTATAGGAAGAGTCTCTGGTTTGGTATAAGCATTGAGATATCACATCTCATGCTATAGGAAGGGTCTCAGGATTGGAATGGGAAGGAGTTGTATATGACATCTCATGACATAGGAAGGGTCTCAGGTTTGGTATTAGAAGCATTGAGACATACCATCTCATGTTATAGGAAGGGTCTCAGGATTGGAATGGGAAGGAGTTGGATATCACATCTTATGCTATAGGAAGGGTCTCAGGTTTGGTATAAGCATTGAGATATCACATCTCATGCTATAGGAAGGGTCTCAGGATTGGAATGGGAAGGAGTTGTATATGACATCTCATGCCATAGGAAGGGTCTCAGGTTTGGTATAAGCATTGAGATATCACATCTCTGCTATTGGAAGGGTCTCAGGGTTGTAATGGGAAGGAGTTGGATATCCCATCTTATGTTATAGGAAGGGTGTCAGGTTTGGTATTAGAAGCATTGAGATATCACATCTCATGCTATAGGAAGGGTCTCAGGATTGGAATGGGAAGGACTTGGATATCACATCTCATGCTATAGGGAGGGTCTCACATTTGGAAAGGGAAGGAGTTGGATATCACATTTCATGTTAGAGGTAGGTTCTCAGGTTTGGTATTAGAGGCATTGGGATATCACCACTCATGCTATGAGAAGGGTCTCAGGATTGGAATTGGAAGGATTTGGATATCACATCTCATGCTAAAGGGAGGGTCTCAGGTTTGGAAGGGGAAGGATTTTGATATCACATCTCATGTTATAGGAAGGATCTCAGGTTTGGTATTAGAAGCATAGAGATATCACATCTCATGCTATCCGAAGGATCTCAGGTTTGGTATTAGAGGGATTGAGATATCACATCTCATGCGATCGGAAGGGTATCAGGATTGGATTTGAAAGTAGTTGGATATCCCATCTCATGCTATAGGAAGGGTCTCAGGTTGGAATGGGAAGGAGTTGGATATCACATCTCATGTTATAGGAAAGGTCTCAGGATTGGAATGGGAAATACTCCGATATCACATCTCATGCTATAGGAAGGCTCTCAGGTTTGGAAGGGGAAGGAGTTGGGTATCACATTTCATGTTAGAGGTAGGATCTCAGGTTTGGTATTAGAGGCATTGAGATATCACATCTCATGCTATCAGAAGGGTCTCAGGATTGGAATGGGAAGGAGTTTGATATCACATCTCATGCTAAAGGGAGGGTCTCAGGTTTGGAAGGGGAAGGATTTGGATATCACATCTCGTGTTATAGGAATGATCTCAGGTTTGGTATTAGAAGAATTGAGATATCACATCTCATGCTATCGGAAGGATCTCAGGTTTGGTATTAGAAGCATTGAAATATCACATCTCATGCTATCAGAACGGTCTCAGGATTGGAATGGGAAGGAGTTTTATATGACATCTCATGCCATAGGAAGGATCTCAGGTTTGGTATTAGAAGCACTGAGACATCACATCTCATGTTATAGGAAGGGTCTCAGGATTGGAATGGGAAGGAGTTTTATATGACATCTCATGCCATAGGAAGGGTCTCAAGTTTGGTATAAGCATTGAGATATCACATCTCTGCTATCGGAAGGGTCTCAGGATTGGAATGGGAAGGAGTTGGATATCCCATCTTATGTTATAGGAAGGGTCTCAGGTTTGATATTAGAAGCATTGAGATATCACATCTCATGTTATAGGAAGGGTCTCAGGATTGGAATGGGAAGGACTTGGATATCACATCTCATGCTATAGGGAGGGTCTAACGTTTGGAAAGGGAAGGAGTTGGATATCACATTTCATGTTAGAGGTAGGATATCAGGTTTGGTATTAGAGGCATTGAGATATCACATCTCATGCTATCAGAAGGGTCTCAGGATTGGAATGGGAAGGAGTTGGATATCACATCTCATGCTAAAGGGAGGGTCTCAGGTTTGGAAGGGGAAGGATTTGGATATCACATCTCATGTTATAGGAAGGATCTCAGGTTCGGTATTAGAAGCATTGAGATATCACATCTCATGCTATCGGAAGGATCTCAGGTTTGGTATTAGAGGCATTGAGATATCACATCTCATGCTATCAGAAGGGTCTCAGGATTGGAATGGGAAGGAGTTGGATATCACATCTCATGCTAAAGGGAGGGTCTCAGGTTTGGAAGGGGAAGGATTTGGATATCACATCTCATGTTATAGGAAGGATCACAGGTTTGGTATTAGAAGCATTGAGATATCACATCTCATGCTATCGGAAGGGTCTCAGGATTGGAATGGGAAGGAGTTGGATATCACATCTCATGCTATAGGAAGGGTCTCAGGTTTGGAACTGGAAGGAGTTGGATATCACATCTCATGTTATAGGAAGAGTCTCAGGTTTGGTATAAGCATTGAGATATCACATCTCATGCTATAGAAAGGGTCTCAGGATTGGAATGGGAAGGAGTTGTATATGACATCTCATGCCGTAGGAAGGGTCTCAGGTTTGGAATGGGAAGGAGTTTTATATGACATCTCATGCCATAGGAAGGATCTCAGGTTTGGTATTAGAAGCATTGAGACATCACATCTCATGTTATAGGAAGGGTCTCAGGATTGGAATTGGAAGGAGTTGGATATGACATCTCATGCCATAGGAAGGGTCTCAGGTTTGGTATAAGCATTGAGATATCACATCTCTGCTATCAGAAGGGTCTCACGATTGGAATGGGAAGGAGTTGGATATGCCATCTTATGTTATAGGAAGGGTCTCAGGTTTGATATTAGAAGCATTGAGATTTCACATCTCATGTTATAGGAAGGGTCTCAGGACTGGAATGGGAAGGACTTGGATATCACATCTCATGCTATAGGGAGGGTCTCACGTTTGGAAAGGGAAGGAGTTGGATATCACATTTCATGTTAGAGGTAGGATCTCAGGTTTGGTATTAGAAGCATTGAGATATCACATCTCATGCTATCGGAAGGATCTCAGGTTTGGTATTAGAAGCATTGAGATATCACATCTCATGCTATCGGAAGGGTCTCAGGATTGGAATGGGAAGGAGTTGGATATCACATCTCATGCTATAGGAAGGGTCTCAGGTTTGGTATAAGCATTGAGATATCACATCTCTGCTATCGGAAGGGTCTCAGGATTGGAATGGGAAGGAGTTGGATATCCCATCTTATGTTATAGGAAGGGTCTCAGTTTTGATATTAGAAGCATTGAGATATCACATCTCATGTTATAGGAAGGGTCTCAGGACTGGAATGGGAAGGTCTTGGATATCACATCTCATGCTAAAGGGAGGGTCTCAGGTTTGGAAGGGGAAGGATTTGGATATCACATCTCATGTTATAGGAAGGATCACAGGTTTGGTATTAGAAGCATTGAGATATCACATCTCATGCTATCGGAAGGGTCTCAGGTTTGGTATTAGAGGCATTGAGATATCACATCTCATGCTATCAGAAGGGTCTCAGGATTGGAATGGGAAGGAGTTGGATATCACATCTCATGCTAAAGGGAGGGTCTCAGGTTTGGAAGGGGAAGGATTTGGATATCACATCTCATGTTATAGGAAGGATCACAGGTTTGGTATTAGAAGCATTGAGATATCACATCTCATGCTATCGGAAGGGTCTCAGGATTGGAATGGGAAGGAGTTGGATATCACATCTCATGCTATAGGAAGGGTCTCAGGTTTGGAACTGGAAGGAGTTGGA
The DNA here is from genome assembly GCF_040938575.1 of Ambystoma mexicanum. Classification (NCBI taxonomy): domain Eukaryota; kingdom Metazoa; phylum Chordata; class Amphibia; order Caudata; family Ambystomatidae; genus Ambystoma; species Ambystoma mexicanum. The sequence goes on along the minus strand of NW_027182436.1, from coordinate 2,502,849 downwards.
TATCACATCTCATGTTATAGGAAGAGTCTCAGGTTTGGTATAAGCATTGAGATATCACATCTCATGCTATAGAAAGGGTCTCAGGATTGGAATGGGAAGGAGTTGTATATGACATCTCATGCCGTAGGAAGGGTCTCAGGTTTGGAATGGGAAGGAGTTTTATATGACATCTCATGCCATAGGAAGGATCTCAGGTTTGGTATTAGAAGCATTGAGACATCACATCTCATGTTATAGGAAGGGTCTCAGGATTGGAATTGGAAGGAGTTGGATATGACATCTCATGCCATAGGAAGGGTCTCAGGTTTGGTATAAGCATTGAGATATCACATCTCTGCTATCAGAAGGGTCTCACGATTGGAATGGGAAGGAGTTGGATATGCCATCTTATGTTATAGGAAGGGTCTCAGGTTTGATATTAGAAGCATTGAGATTTCACATCTCATGTTATAGGAAGGGTCTCAGGACTGGAATGGGAAGGACTTGGATATCACATCTCATGCTATAGGGAGGGTCTCACGTTTGGAAAGGGAAGGAGTTGGATATCACATCTCATGCTAAAGGGAGGGTCTCAGGTTTGGAAGGGGAAGGATTTGGATATCACATCTCATGTTATAGGAAGGATCACAGGTTTGGTATTAGAAGCATTGAGATATCACATCTCATGCTATCGGAAGGGTCTCAGGATTGGAATGGGAAGGAGTTGGATATCACATCTCATGCTATAGGAAGGGTCTCAGGTTTGGAACTGGAAGGAGTTGGATATCACATCTCATGTTATAGGAAGAGTCTCAGGTTTGGTATAAGCATTGAGATATCACATCTCATGCTATAGAAAGGGTCTCAGGATTGGAATGGGAAGGAGTTGTATATGACATCTCATGCCGTAGGAAGGGTCTCAGGTTTGGAATGGGAAGGAGTTTTATATGACATCTCATGCCATAGGAAGGATCTCAGGTTTGGTATTAGAAGCATTGAGACATCACATCTCATGTTATAGGAAGGGTCTCAGGATTGGAATTGGAAGGAGTTGGATATGACATCTCATGCCATAGGAAGGGTCTCAGGTTTGGTATAAGCATTGAGATATCACATCTCTGCTATCAGAAGGGTCTCACGATTGGAATGGGAAGGAGTTGGATATGCCATCTTATGTTATAGGAAGGGTCTCAGGTTTGATATTAGAAGCATTGAGATTTCACATCTCATGTTATAGGAAGGGTCTCAGGACTGGAATGGGAAGGACTTGGATATCACATCTCATGCTATAGGGAGGGTCTCACGTTTGGAAAGGGAAGGAGTTGGATATCACATTATATGTTAGAGGTAGGATCTCAGGTTTGGTATTAGAAGCATTGAGATATCACATCTCATGCTATCGGAAGGATCTCAGGTTTGGTATTAGAAGCATTGAGATATCACATCTCATGCTATCGGAAGGGTCTCAGGATTGGAATGGGAAGGAGTTGGATATCACATCTCATGCTATAGGAAGGGTCTCAGGTTTGGTATAAGCATTGAGATATCACATCTCTGCTATCGGAAGGGTCTCAGGATTGGAATGGGAAGGAGTTGGATATCCCATCTTATGTTATAGGAAGGGTCTCAGTTTTGATATTAGAAGCATTGAGATATCACATCTCATGTTATAGGAAGGGTCTCAGGACTGGAATGGGAAGGTCTTGGATATCACATCTCATGCTAAAGGGAGGGTCTCAGGTTTGGAAGGTGAAGGATTTGGATATCACATCTCATGTTATAGGAAGGATCTCAGGTTCGGTATTAGAAGCATTGAGATATCACATCTCATGCTATCGGAAGGATCTCAGGTTTGGTATTAGAGGCATTGAGATATCACATCTCATGCTATCAGAAGGGTCTCAGGATTGGAATGGGAAGGAGTTGGATATCACATCCCATGCTAAAGGGAGGGTCTCAGGTTTGGAAGGGGAAGGATTTGGATATCACATCTCATGTTATAGGAAGGATCACAGGTTTGGTATTAGAAGCATTGAGATATCACATCTCATGCTATCGGAAGGGTCTCAGGATTGGAATGGGAAGGAGTTGGATATCACATCTCATACTATAGGAAGGGTCTCAGTTTTGGAACTGGAAGGAGTTGGATATCACATCTCATGTTATAGGAAGAGTCTCAGGTTTGGTATAAGCATTGAGATATCACATCTCATGCTATAGGAAGGGTCTCAGGACTGGAATGGGAAGGACTTGGATATCACATCTCATGCTAAAGGGAGGGTCTCAGGTTTGGAAGGTGAAGGATTTGGATATCACATCTCATGTTATAGGAAGGATCTCAGGTTCGGTATTAGAAGCATTGAGATATCACATCTCATGCTATCGGAAGGATCTCAGGTTTGGTATTAGAGGCATTGAGCTATCACATCTCATGCTATCAGAAGGGTCTCAGGATTGGAATGGGAAGGAGTTGGATATCACATCTCATGCTAAAGGGAGGGTCTCAGGTTTGGAAGGGGAAGGATTTGGATATCACATCTCATGTTATAGGAAGGATCACAGGTTTGGTATTAGAAGCATTGAGATATCACATCTCATGCTATCGGAAGTCCCTCAGGATTGGAATGGGAAGGAGTTGGATATCACATCTCATGCTATAGGAAGGGTCTGAGGTTTGGAACTGGAAGGAGTTGGATATCACATCTCATGTTATAGGAAGAGTCTCAGGTTTGGTATAAGCATTGAGATATCACATCTCATGCTATAGGAAGGGTCTCAGGATTGGAATGGGAAGGAGTTGTATATGACATCTCATGCCATAGGAAGGGTCTCAGGTTTGGTATTAGAAGCATTGAGACATACCATCTCATGTTATAGGAAGGGTCTCAGGACTGGAATGGGAAGGACTTGGATATCACATCTCATGCTAAAGGGAGGGTCTCAGGTTTGGAAGGTGAAAGATTTGGATATAACATCTCATGTTATAGGAAGGATCTCAGGTTCGGTATTAGAAGCATTGAGATATCACATCTCATGCTATATGAAGGGTCTCAGGATTGGAATGGGAAGTAGTTGGATATCACATCTCATGCTATAGGAAGGGTCTCAGGTTTGGAACTGGAAGGAGTTGGATATCACATCTCATGTTATAGGAAGAGTCTCAGGTTTGGTATAAGCATTGAGATATCACATCTCATGCTATAGGAAGGGTCTCAGGATTGGAATGGGAAGGAGTTGTATATGACATCTCATGCCATAGGAAGGGTCTCAGGTTTGGTATTAGAAGCATTGAGACATACCATCTCATGTTATAGGAAGGGTCTCAGGATTGGAATCGGAAGGAGTTGGATATCACATCTTATGCTATAGGAAGGGTCTCAGGTTTGGTATAAGCATTGAGATATCACATCTCATGCTATAGGAAGGGTCTCAGGATTGGAATGGGAAGGAGTTGTATATGACATCTCATGCCATAGGAAGGGTCTCAGGTTTGGTATAAGCATTGAGATATCACATCTCTGCTATTGGAAGGGTCTCAGGGTTGTAATGGGAAGGAGTTGGATATCCCATCTTATGTTATAGGAAGGGTGTCAGGTTTGGTATTAGAAGCATTGAGATATCACATCTCATGCTATAGGAAGGGTCTCAGGATTGGAATGGGAAGGACTTGGATATCACATCTCATGCTATAGGGAGGGTCTCACGTTTGGAAAGGGAAGGAGTTGGATATCACATTTCATGTTAGAGGTAGGATCTCAGGTTTGGTATTAGAGGCATTGAGATATCACATCTCATGCTATGAGAAGGGTCTCAGGATTGGAATTGGAAGGATTTGGATATCACATCTCATGCTAAAGGGAGGGTCTCAGGTTTGGAAGGGGAAGGATTTTGATATCACATCTCATGTTATAGGAAGGATCTCAGGTTTGGTATTAGAAGCATTGAGATATCACATCTCATGCTATCCCAAGGATCTCAGGTTTGGTATTAGAGGGATTGAGATATCACATCTCATGCGATCGGAAGGGTATCAGGATTGGATTTGAAAGTAGTTGGATATCCCATCTCATGCTATAGGAAGGGTCTCAGGTTGGAATGGGAAGGAGTTGGATATCACATCTCATGTTATAGGAAAGGTCTCAGGATTGGAATGGGAAATACTTCGATATCACATCTCATGCTATAGGAAGGCTCTCAGGTTTGGAAGGGGAAGGAGTTGGGTATCACATTTCATGTTAGAGGTAGGATCTCAGGTTTGGTATTAGAGGCATTGAGATATCACATCTCATGCTATCAGAAGGGTCTCAGGATTGGAATGGGAAGGAGTTTGATATCACATCTCATGCTAAAGGGAGGGTCTCAGTTTTGGAAGGGGAAGGATTTGGATATCACATCTCGTGTTATAGGAATGATCTCAGGTTTGGTACCTCTAACATGAAATGTGATACCCAACTCCTTCCCCTTCCAAACCTGAGAGCCTTCCTATAGCATGAGATGTGATATCGAAGTATTTCCCATTCCAATCCTGAGACCTTTCCTATAACATGAGATGTGATATCCAACTCCTTCCCATTCCAACCTGAGACCCTTCCTATAGCATGAGATGGGATATCCAACTACTTTCAAATCCAATCCTGATACCCTTCCGATCGCATGAGATGTGATATCTCAATCCCTCTAATACCAAACCTGAGATCCTTGGGATAGCATGAGATGTGATATCTCAATGCTTCTAATACCAAACCTGAGATCCTTCCTATAACATGAGATGTGATATCAAAATCCTTCCCCTTCCAAACCTGAGACCCTCCCTTTAGCATGAGATGTGATATCCAAATCCTTCCAATTCCAATCCTGAGACCCTTCTCATAGCATGAGATGTGATATCTCAATGCCTCTAATACCAAACCTGAGATCCTACCTCTAACATGAAATGTGATATCCAACTCCTTCCCTTTCCAAACGTGAGACCCTCCCTATAGCATGATATGTGATATCCAAGTCCTTCCCATTCCAATCCTGAGACCCTTCCTATAGCATGAGATGTGATATCTCAATGCGTCTAATACCAAACCTGACACCCTTCCTATAACATAAGATGGGATATCCAACTCCTTCCCATTACAACCCTGAGACCCTTCCAATAGCAGAGATGTGATATCTCAATGCTTATACCAAACCTGAGACCCTTCCTATGGCATGAGATGTCATATACAACTCCTTCCCATTCCAATCCTGAGACCCTTCCTATAGCATGAGATGTGATATCTCAATGCTTATACCAAACCTGAGACCCTTCCTATAGCATAAGATGTGATATCCAACTCCTTCCCATTCCAATCCTGAGACCCTTCCTATAACATGAGATGGTATGTCTCAATGCTTCTAATACCAAACCTGAGACCCTTCCTATGGCATGAGATGTCATATACAACTCCTTCCCATTCCAATCCTGAGACCCTTCCTATAGCATGAGATGTGATATCTCAATGCTTATACCAAACCTGATACTCTTCCTATAACATGAGATGTGATATCCAACTCCTTCCAGTTCCAAACCTGAGACCCTTCCTATAGCATGAGATGTGATATCCAACTACTTCCCATTCCAATCCTGAGACCCTTCATATAGCATGAGATGTGATATCTCAATGCTTCTAATACCGAACCTGAGATCCTTCCTATAACATGAGATGTTATATCCAAATCTTTCACCTTCCAAACCTGAGACCCTCCCTTTAGCATGAGATGTGATATCCAAGTCCTTCCCATTCCAGTCCTGAGACCCTTCCTATAACATGAGATGGTATGTCTCAATGCTTCTAATACCAAACCTGAGACCCTTCCTATGGCATGAGATGTCATATACAACTCCTTCCCATTCCAATCCTGAGACCCTTCCTATAGCATGAGATGTGATATCTCAATGCTTATACCAAACCTGAGACTCTTCCTATAACATGAGATGTGATATCCAACTCCTTCCAGTTCCAAACCTGAGACCCTTCCTATAGCATGAGATGTGATATCCAACTCCTTCCCATTCCAATCCTGAGGGACTTCCGATAGCATGAGATGTGATATCTCAATGCTTCTAATACCAAACCTGTGATCCTTCCTATAACATGAGATGTGATATCCAAATCCTTCCCCTTCCAAACCTGAGACCCTCCCTTTAGCATGAGATGTGATATCCAACTCCTTCCCATTCCAATCCTGAGACCCTTCTGATAGCATGAGATGTGATATCTCAATGCCTCTAATACCAAACCTGAGATCCTTCCGATAGCATGAGATGTGATATCTCAATGCTTCTAATACCGAACCTGAGATCCTTCCTATAACATGAGATGTGATATCCAAATCCTTCACCTTCCAAACCTGAGACCCTCCCTTTAGCATGAGATGTGATATCCAAGTCCTTCCCATTCCAGTCCTGAGACCCTTCCTATAACATGAGATGTGATGTCTCAGTGCATCTAATACCAAACCTGAGATCCTTCCTATGGCATGAGATGTCATATAAAACTCCTTCCCATTCCAATCCTGAGAACCTTCTGATAGCATGAGATGTGATATTTCAATGCATCTAATACCAAACCTGAGATCCTTCCGATAGCATGAGATGTGATATCCAAATCCTTCCCCTTCCAAACCTGAGACCCTCCCTTTAGCATGGGATGTGATATCCAACTCCTTCCCATTCCAATCCTGAGACCCTTCTGATAGCATGAGATGTGATATCTCAATGCCTCTAATACCAAACCTGAGATCCTACCTCTAACATGAAATGTGATACCCAACTCCTTCCCCTTCCAAACCTGAGAGCCTTCCTATAGCATGAGATGTGATATCGAAGTATTTCCCATTCCAATCCTGAGACCTTTCCTATAACATGAGATGTGATATCCAACTCCTTCCCATTCCAACCTGAGACCCTTCCTATAGCATGAGATGGGATATCCAACTACTTTCAAATCCAATCCTGATACCCTTCCGATCGCATGAGATGTGATATCTCAATCCCTCTAATACCAAACCTGAGATCCTTGGGATAGCATGAGATGTGATATCTCAATGCTTCTAATACCAAACCTGAGATCCTTCCTATAACATGAGATGTGATATCAAAATCCTTCCCCTTCCAAACCTGAGACCCTCCCTTTAGCATGAGATGTGATATCCAAATCCTTCCAATTCCAATCCTGAGACCCTTCTCATAGCATGAGATGTGATATCTCAATGCCTCTAATACCAAACCTGAGATCCTACCTCTAACATGAAATGTGATATCCAACTCCTTCCCTTTCCAAACGTGAGACCCTCCCTATAGCATGAGATGTGATATCCAAGTCCTTCCCATTCCAATCCTGAGACCCTTCCTATAGCATGAGATGTGATATCTCAATGCTTCTAATACCAAACCTGACACCCTTCCTATAACATAAGATGGGATATCCAACTCCTTCCCATTACAACCCTGAGATCCTTCCAATAGCAGAGATGTGATATCTCAATGCTTATACCAAACCTGAGACCCTTCCTATGGCATGAGATGTCATATACAACTCCTTCCCATTCCAATCCTGAGACCCTTCCTATAGCATGAGATGTGATATCTCAATGCTTATACCAAACCTGAGACCCTTCCTATAGCATAAGATGTGATATCCAACTCCTTCCCATTCCAATCCTGAGACCCTTCCTATAACATGAGATGGTATGTCTCAATGCTTCTAATACCAAACCTGAGACCCTTCCTATGGCATGAGATGTCATATACAACTCCTTCCCATTCCAATCCTGAGACCCTTCCTATAGCATGAGATGTGATATCTCAATGCTTATACCAAACCTGAGACTCTTCCTATAACATGAGATGTGATATCCAACTCCTTCCAGTTCCAAACCTGAGACCCTTCCTATAGCATGAGATGTGATATCCAACTACTTCCCATTCCAATCCTGAGACCCTTCATATAGCATGAGATGTGATATCTCAATGCTTCTAATACCGAACCTGAGATCCTTCCTATAACATGAGATGTTATATCCAAATCTTTCACCTTCCAAACCTGAGACCCTCCCTTTAGCATGAGATGTGATATCCAAGTCCTTCCCATTCCAGTCCTGAGACCCTTCCTATAACATGAGATGGTATGTCTCAATGCTTCTAATACCAAACCTGAGACCCTTCCTATGGCATGAGATGTCATATACAACTCCTTCCCATTCCAATCCTGAGACCCTTCCTATAGCATGAGATGTGATATCTCAATGCTTATACCAAACCTGAGACTCTTCCTATAACATGAGATGTGATATCCAACTCCTTCCAGTTCCAAACCTCAGACCCTTCCTATAGCATGAGATGTGATATCCAACTCCTTCCCATTCCAATCCTGAGGGACTTCCGATAGCATGAGATGTGATATCTCAATGCTTCTAATACCAAACCTGTGATCCTTCCTATAACATGAGATGTGATATCCAAATCCTTCCCCTTCCAAACCTGAGACCCTCCCTTTAGCATGAGATGTGATATCCAACTCCTTCCCATTCCAATCCTGAGACCCTTCTGATAGCATGAGATGTGATAGCTCAATGCCTCTAATACCAAACCTGAGATCCTTCCGATAGCATGAGATGTGATATCTCAATGCTTCTAATACCGAACCTGAGATCCTTCCTATAACATGAGATGTGATATCCAAATCCTTCACCTTCCAAACCTGAGACCCTCCCTTTAGCATGAGATGTGATATCCAAGTCCTTCCCATTCCAGTCCTGAGACCCTTCCTATAGCATGAGATGTGATATCTCAATGCTTATACCAAACCTGAGACTCTTCCTATAACATGAGATGTGATATCCAACTCCTTCCAGTTCCAAAACTGAGACCCTTCCTATAGTATGAGATGTGATATCCAACTCCTTCCCATTCCAATCCTGAGACCCTTCCGATAGCATGAGATGTGATATCTCAATGCTTCTAATACCAAACCTGTGATCCTTCCTATAACATGAGATGTGATATCCAAATCCTTCCCCTTCCAAACCTGAGACCCTCCCTTTAGCATGGGATGTGATATCCAACTCCTTCCCATTCCAATCCTGAGACCCTTCTGATAGCATGAGATGTGATATCTCAATGCCTCTAATACCAAACCTGAGATCCTTCCGATAGCATGAGATGTGATATCTCAATGCTTCTAATACCGAACCTGAGATCCTTCCTATAACATGAGATGTGATATCCAAATCCTTCACCTTCCAAACCTGAGACCCTCCCTTTAGCATGAGATGTGATATCCAAGACCTTCCCATTCCAGTCCTGAGACCCTTCCTATAACATGAGATGTGATATCTCAATGATTCTAATATCAAAACTGAGACCCTTCCTATAACATAAGATGGGATATCCAACTCCTTCCCATTCCAATCCTGAGACCCTTCCGATAGCAGAGATGTGATATCTCAATGCTTATACCAAACCTGAGACCCTTCCTATAGCATGAGATGTGATATCCAACTCCTTCCCATTCCAATCCTGAGACCCTTCCGATAGCATGATGTTAAGACGGATTTCTGAACTCTGTCCTGGTGGCGCAGAAGTTCAGAAGGCCAACCTAATTACTTGGAACAGGGTAACCTCTGGACAAGCCAGACCAATCAAGGTAGCGATCGCGGCGGTCAAGACTAGGTCTCAAGAGGGGTGAGGGTGACTGAAAGCCCGCAGTGAGCACACAAAGCAAGAGCGCTTACAAACTACTCCAAACAGTTGTTTATATCAAAAATAGATACACATTTATTATAAGGCCTTGAAACTAATAACCACAGTAAAAGCAGCAATATACAACGATATTAAACCAACACATACACTATCCACCCAATATATATACAGAATACACAGTTTCACAGCATTAGCAGCACGAAATATGTTATCCACCTGCAGGGGAAGGAAAACAGGCAGTGCAAACCAATGCGTGTGATATGTCCGCCTTCTGAGGCCCCTAACTGGATGGTAGTCCAATCCCTACGAAGAGTGGAGCCTAGCGCTCAAAAGTACCTGCACACGCCGGTGCCAATGGGCAGAAGGTGAAGCTCTTCGGAGGACGTTGGACAGCTCTGTAGGGTGCCCTAATGAAGGAGAACACGGTCCGCGACTCTAGCGCAGCCTCCACTGTGAGGCAGAAGCAGGGCGCGAGTACGGACAAGGGGTGCTGTATTTACAGCGGGGAAAAGCAAGGGGCACTGCAGGAGGGTGACCAGATCCTAGCTAATCTACTCACCGGTCCCCGAAGCAAGCAGGCCCGAGCTTCTCCTCGATAGATGCAGCTTCTGGCAGGTTCTGAAGAGCAGGGAACGTCTCGTCGTCGTGCAGAGTAAAAAGACGTCCCGATCGAAGAAACAAGCACAGTTTGGTCGCCACGGCAGGGCAACGGAACGGCCGGGTGTATTCAAGCCAAACGAGCACCGTTCACCTCTAGCTTAGGGTTGCTAAGCAAACGAAGCGTGTGAGCGTGCCCCGGACTCAGAATACCACCCAACCTGTCGGCGATTACAGAGCAGGACTCCTTAGTAAGCTGGTCAGTCAACTGGATGGCCCAGAGACACTTCCGAAGGCTTACGGCAGGAGTTGATGAAGGTGCCGGGAATAGCTGGTCCTGCTATTCCAATAGGTCGAAGCGCCAGTACAGGCCTTCTTGTTCGATCTTAGGTGGAAAGGGCTTCACCGGACGACAGCAATGAGGAGCAGAAGTTCTTCAGGGGGTCACCAGCGATTCCTCGGTCCAGCCTCGTGTTCGCAGGATACTTGGCTCCTGTATCCCTGGGTTCGTAAGAACTCAGGAGATCGACATGGCAGTGGTGTTTCCAGCTCCCTCTTATCCACGGTTCCCTTCGCGCCAAAACGGAGGGGAGCCAATGGGAGATCCGCTCATCAACACACATACCATACGTGGACCAATCACGGACCACGGTGGTCCCAGGCATTCACACCACCCTAGACTCTCTGGCACCCAGGATGTGTATTGGGACCAGACAGCCCATCCCACATCCTGGGGGCACTCAAACGACATGTAGAAGCCCGCGAAAGCAACCGTGTTTCGCGGGAAACTACATGCCCAAATAAGGAAGGCCCCGGGTCGCCTGACCCGGGGGAAGGTAAAGGGAGCAAGACGGACAGTGGACGAGACAAAGGAGCCTCGTGGTCCGGCCATTTTGGGTAGCCGGGCCACCCTTTTGTGTTCGCGGCAAAAAGGTGCTCAGAACGGCAAAAGGAGCTCAAAATAAACCAAATGATCGCTGCCACCAGCCCAGTCCCTGAATGACTTGCACCGATCCAAAAACCATCCTACAAGAGTGTCTAGGGTCTGTAGAAGGCTAGAGACCCAAGAGAGCTGTAATTTAGCTTACAGTGCCCTCTTGTGTCGTGTTGCACTAAAATGGCGACACGATAAAAGAAACTATGGGAAACAGCGTTCCCCGGTACTGACTGTCTTAAGGGCATGTCAGTTTCCCCGTAAGAAAGGAGCGAAAGCCCAGAGGAGTACGGCAGAAGGCTGCACTTCTCTGGCAAAGTCAAGAAAACAGGTAGAAAACAATAGCAAAAAGGTTTAGGGGTTGCCACATGGAAGGAAAGTTCCCTACAATTACGAAATCTTTCCTAACACTCGCCCCTCCCAGACTATGGACAGGGGGAACTAATCCACCCCTGGATGAGTCTCTTGTTCAGGTCGGTAAAACATTCTGGACAACCCATCAGCATTGCTATGTTGGACACCTGGCCTATGCTCAATAGTGAAGTCGAAGCCTTGTAGACTTATGGACCACCTAAGCAACTTTGGATTCTCCCCCTTCATGTTCATTAGCCACTTTAACGGCTTATGGTCAGTCTGCACAGTGAAGTGGGTCCCATAGAGGTAGGGCCGCAGCTTCCTTAGGGCCCACACAACAGAGAAACATTCTTTCTCTACCGTGGACCATCTGAGCTCTCTGTCCTTAAGCTGGCGACTAATAAAACCGATAGGGTGTTCCTTACCCTTCTCATCTACTTGTGATAGTACAGCTCCTATCCCAGTGTCAGAGGCATCCGTCTGCACGATAAAAGGTCTTTGATAATCAGGGGCCCTGAGCACAGGGGCCTGGCACAAGGAGTCTTTCAAGCCATTGAAGGCCTTCTCACACTCGTCAGTCCAAGTTACCTTCTTGGGTTTCTTCGGAGTTGTGAGGGCAGTCAGAGGAGCAGCTATGGTGCCATAGTCTGCCATAAAATTGCGGTAATAACCCGTGAGTCCTAAGAAGGCTCTCACTTGGGTTTGCGTAGTGGGGGTAGGCCAGTCTTGTACTGCTTGTACTTTACTGGGGAGAGGCTGTATCCTTCCTCCACCTACTTCATGCCCAAGGTAAACCACTGAGCCTTGTCCAATCTGGCATTTACTCGCCTTTATGGTCAAGTGGGCTTTCTGAAGAGCCTGGAGCACAATCCCGAGGTGTTTCACATGGTCTTCCCAGGTGGCACTGAAAACTGCTATATCGTCCAGATATGCAAGACAGAATTCGTCCAACCCATTCAACACATGATTCACAAGCCTCTGGAAAGTGGCAGGTGCATTCTTCAATCCGAACGGCATTACCCGGAATTGGTAAAGCCCGTCGGGAGTTGAAAATGCTGTCTTCTCCTTGGCATGTTCTGCTAAAGCTATTTGCCAATAGCCCGCAGTCAGGTCAAACGTGCTGAGGTACTTGGAGGCACCCAAGGTATCCACCAGCTCGTCAGTTCGAGGCAAGGGGTGAGCGTCTGTCTTGGTGACAGCATTCAGAGCCCTGTAATCCACGCAGAACCTCAATTCAGAAGTGCCTGCCTTTGGAACCAATACCACAGGACTGGACCAAGGACTACTAGAGGGTTCAATCACCCCAAGGTCTAACATCTTGTTGACCTCGGTCTTAATATAAGACCGTACTTTATCCGACATCCTGTATCCCCTACTTTTGGTAGGTACACTGTCTCCTGTGTCAATGTTATGTTTGCACCAAGGTGTCAAACCAGGCGACTGTGAAAACAGGGGGGAAAACTGCCTAAGCAAACTTTTCACCTCAGCCTGCTGATCAGAAGTCAGGTGAGGGGCCACTCGGACACCCTCAACGGAGCTATCTGAAGGACCGCTTTGGAACAGGTCGGGGAGAGGTTCTGACTCCTCTTCCTCGACGTCTGACGCCAGTAGCAGTGCTGCGATTTCGACTCTTGGGACGAAAGCCTTCAGCCTATTTACGTGGAACACTTTTGGAGCCTGTCCAGGCCTTCCAAGGTCCACTAAATAGTTCACCTCACCCAGGGGCTCCACCACTGTGTAAGGGCCTGACCATTTGTCCTGTAAAGCGCGAGGCCTTATAGGGTTCATGATCAGGACTTGCTGACCAGGGGTAAAGTGAATTAAGGAAGCTTTCTGGTCGTACCAATGTTTCACCAGCGCTTGTCCTGCCTTCAACTTTTCACTAGCCAAGCCCATCAGGAGTACCATCCGTTTTCTGAGCCCTAGCACATAGTCAACTACATTGGTAGTAACAGGGGGAGTGGGCATCTCCCATCCCTCTTTGACGATGGCTAAGGGTCCCCGTATGGGATGACCGAACAGAAGTTCGAAGGGGCTGAAGCCAACACCCTCCTGTGGTACCTCTCTGTAGGCAAACAGCAAGCATGGTAAAAGAAGATCCCATTTTCTTCTCTGGGGCTCCTCCAGAGCCCCAATCATGCTCTTTAACGTTCTGTTGAAACGTTCCACCAGACCATTGGTCTGGGGGTGATATGCAGAAGAGAACTTGTAGGTGACCCCACATTCTTTCCACATAGCCTGCATATACTTCGACATAAAGTTGCTGCCACGATCTGACACAACTTCTTTAGGGAAGCCAACCCTAGTAAATATGCCGAGCAAAGCTTTTGCAACTGACTTGGCAGTTACAGTCTTTAATGGGATGGCCTCAGGATACCTGGTTGCATGGTCGACCAGCACCAGGATAAACCTATTGCCTGAGGATGTTTGCGGGTCAAGGGGACCAACGATGTCGATCCCTACCCTTTCAAATGGTACCCCCACAACTGGGAGCGGTACCAACGGAGCTTGGATTGTCGCGCCAACCTTACCAGACAACTGGCAGGAGGCACAACTCCTGCAGTGACTTTCTACTTGCACCCCCATCTTGGGCCAGTAGAAGTGCATGGATAACCTTTGCTTGGTCCTCTTAATACCAAGGTGACCAGCAAGGGGAACTTCATGCGCCAACTGCAGGAGGAAGGGCCTAACAGCAAGGGGAACCACCAACCTCCTATGGTCTCCTTCTGTAGACTCTGTGGGCTCACTATACAGGAGTCCACCTTCCCAATAAATCCTATGCTTCCCAGGAGGCTCACCCTCAAGCTGGGAGCAGGCCTGTCTCCTTAGGCCTTCCAGAGATGGGCACTCACGTTGGCCCTTACTGAAGTCGTCCCTATCAGGACCTCCTTCAACTAACAAGTCTTTTAGTTCAGGATGGTCGTTGGGGTCGAACACTTCAGGCATCGCCACCTCCTCGTCAGGCTCGGGCGATTGACCAACTCCCTCCACCGCAGTGGTAGGCGAGCTCGGGGGAACATTCTCTTTCCCCCGTCGGGACTTGTTGACTCCTTTCGCCTTGGGTTTCCCCTTCGGCTGGGGCGGCGTATTGGACTTGGCCAATGCTGCCCGTGCTTGAGACCGTGTGTAGGGTCTTTCGGCAGTGTCTCCTACGAGCCCTAGAGCTCTGAGATCATTGCCCAACAAGACCTTTCCCGGGACGTTTCTCTGAATGCTCACTGGAATCCTAACTGCTGTACCATTTAAAGTTAGATTAACAGGGATCACGGGAAACATACGGAGGGGGCCGTCAGCCAACTTAGTGGGCATCAGAGGAGCTCTGGCAACTTCCTCTGAGTCTACCAAGGTAGAATCCACTACAGTTCGACTGCACCCACTATCCCTAAGAGCTGGAGTATCCACCCCATTGATCAGCACACTGTCTTTAAAGTAGTGCTTGGTATTATCCGGAATCCTAGCATACGCCTCTGCGACTTTAGGCTCCCAGGAACCCAGGGACACTAAAACTACCTCAGCCTCTATTCCGCTGGGAAATGAGTCTGAGGAGAAGGATGCTCCTGTAATCTCTTCTTCCTCGTAGGAGGAGAAGGCCAGATTAGCGGAGTGGACCCCCAAAGGTCTAACCTTACAACGGGGATCCCCCTTCACATGGTCAGTTGCTCCACAAGAAAAACAAGCCCCATTGGGTCTGTTTACGTAGGGAGGCTTATTATAACCAGAGTTCTGTTTCGGAGGCGAACCTCCGCTACCCTGTGAGTTCTCGTATGGCTTACCCTTATTTTTCTTTTTGTGGCCCTTATGGGAAGAAGATTTAGCAGATTCCCCACCCTCCATATCTTTGGACTTTTTCCCTTCCTCCTGCTTACCAGGATGAGTTTTGTCCTTATGGGACACTCGATGTGACACCCATAAGTCTGCTGCAATGGCCAGCTTCTTAGGATCTATCTCCTTCGAATCGGCCAAATGCTGCTTAAGCTCCGGGGAAGAAGAAGCAAAAATGTGTTCCAGCATGACCAGATTGATCATGCCTTCGAAGGTAGAAACCTTATAACCTTCAACCCAGCCAGTTAAGTTTTTCAAGGACTCAGCTACATACGACACCCAAGTACCACCTTCCTTTTTCTTATACTCTCTAAACCTTTTCAAATATTGGGTCGGAGTCTTCCCAAACTTTAAAATGAGAGTCTGCTTCAACATTGCAAAATCAGCGCGCTCAGCCTTCGACATTTCCATAATGGCACTGCAACCAGAATGGGGCAGTCTGCTGAGTAACCATGCAATCTTATCCGCATTATCAACCTCTTGAACCTCGCATGCATACTCAAACGCATTTAACCAGTCCATAATGTCATTTCGTTCCTCATACACACTGGGCAGATCTTTTGGAAACCGTGGATGAGAGGAAGCCCCAGAACCATGTCCAGGACCCTTGGACCCATTTGCGAACTGAAGCTTGGCCAGTTCCAACTGGTGATCCCTGTCTTTTTGTTTTTCTGCCTGGTCGATTTTCAGTTTGGCTATGCTGAATTCAAGCTCCTGCTGCCTAAACCGCAGCTCTTGCTTCTTGAATTCAAGCATAGCCTCCCCATCAATACTGGCAGAGGAAACGTTAGACATTACATCCTCCCTGTCCTCGTGGTCGTGATGGATCAGTGCAGCGGCAGAACCGTCGGTTCTGCCAGTGAGAGCAGCCCCACCACCTTCTGCACTGTCCTCGGAAGTTATAGCGTCAAGCTGCGCTTCTTGCCACGCCACGATTCTCTGGATCATTTCCAATTTAGTGCCTTGAGAGGAAACCCCTCTCTCCGCACACATCTTCTTCAATGTTTCAGATTTCGAAGCATTTAAGGTTAATAAAGTATTCGTTTCCATACTGTTGATAGGTCTATGGCCTTTTTAACGTTATATTCAATACTTTACTGCGTGTCCTGGTTGGAATAACCTGAAAACGCCTTAGCTCGTGTGCAACACTGGATACCTTCAGTCGTATCCCACCGCTGTACACCAATTTGTTAAGACGGATTTCTGAACTCTGTCCTGGTGGCGCAGAAGTTCAGAAGGCCAACCTAATTACTTGGAACAGGGTAACCTCTGGACAAGCCAGACCAATCAAGGTAGCGATCGCGGCGGTCAAGACTAGGTCTCAAGAGGGGTGAGGGTGACTGAAAGCCCGCAGTGAGCACACAAAGCAAGAGCGCTTACAAACTACTCCAAACAGTTGTTTATATCAAAAATAGATACACATTTATTATAAGGCCTTGAAACTAATAACCACAGTAAAAGCAGCAATATACAACGATATTAAACCAACACATACACTATCCACCCAATATATATACAGAATACACAGTTTCACAGCATTAGCAGCACGAAATATGTTATCCACCTGCAGGGGAAGGAAAACAGGCAGTGCAAACCAATGCGTGTGATATGTCCGCCTTCTGAGGCCCCTAACTGGATGGTAGTCCAATCCCTACGAAGAGTGGAGCCTAGCGCTCAAAAGTACCTGCACACGCCGGTGCCAATGGGCAGAAGGTGAAGCTCTTCGGAGGACGTTGGACAGCTCTGTAGGGTGCCCTAATGAAGGAGAACACGGTCCGCGACTCTAGCGCAGCCTCCACTGTGAGGCAGAAGCAGGGCGCGAGTACGGACAAGGGGTGCTGTATTTACAGCGGGGAAAAGCAAGGGGCACTGCAGGAGGGCGACCAGATCCTAGCTAATCTACTCACCGGTCCCCGAAGCAAGCAGGCCCGAGCTTCTCCTCGATAGATGCAGCTTCTGGCAGGTTCTGAAGAGCAGGGAACGTCTCGTCGTCGTGCAGAGTAAAAAGACGTCCCGATCGAAGAAACAAGCACAGTTTGGTCGCCACGGCAGGGCAACGGAACGGCCGGGTGTATTCAAGCCAAACGAGCACCGTTCACCTCTAGCTTAGGGTTGCTAAGCAAACGAAGCGTGTGAGCGTGCCCCGGACTCAGAATACCACCCAACCTGTCGGCGATTACAGAGCAGGACTCCTTAGTAAGCTGGTCAGTCAACTGGATGGCCCAGAGACACTTCCGAAGGCTTACGGCAGGAGTTGATGAAGGTGCCGGGAATAGCTGGTCCTGCTATTCCAATAGGTCGAAGCGCCAGTACAGGCCTTCTTGTTCGATCTTAGGTGGAAAGGGCTTCACCGGACGACAGCAATGAGGAGCAGAAGTTCTTCAGGGGGTCACCAGCGATTCCTCGGTCCAGCCTCGTGTTCGCAGGATACTTGGCTCCTGTATCCCTGGGTTCGTAAGAACTCAGGAGATCGACATGGCAGTGGTGTTTCCAGCTCCCTCTTATCCACGGTTCCTTTCGCGCCAAAACGGAGGGGAGCCAATGGGAGATCCGCTCATCAACACACATACCATACGTGGACCAATCACGGACCACGGTGGTCCCAGGCATTCACACCACCCTAGACTCTCTGGCACCCAGGATGTGTATTGGGACCAGACAGCCCATCCCACATCCTGGGGGCACTCAAACGACATGTAGAAGCCCGCGAAAGCAACCGTGTTTCGCGGGAAACTACATGCCCAAATAAGGAAGGCCCCGGGTCGCCTGACCCGGGGGAAGGTAAAGGGAGCAAGACGGACAGTGGACGAGACAAAGGAGCCTCGTGGTCCGGCCATTTTGGGTAGCCGGGCCACCCTTTTGTGTTCGCGGCAAAAAGGTGCTCAGAACGGCAAAAGGAGCTCAAAATAAACCAAATGATCGCTGCCACCAGCCCAGTCCCTGAATGACTTGCACCGATCCAAAAACCATCCTACAAGAGTGTCTAGGGTCTGTAGAAGGCTAGAGACCCAAGAGAGCTGTAACTTAGCTTACAGTGCCCTCTTGTGTCGTGTTGCACTAAAATGGCGACACGATAAAAGAAACTACGGGAAACAGCGTTCCCCGGTACTGACTGTCTTAAGGGCATGTCAGTTTCCCCGTAAGAAAGGAGCGAAAGCCCAGAGGAGTACGGCAGAAGGCTGCACTTCTCTGGCAAAGTCAAGAAAACAGGTTGAAAACAATAGCAAAAAGGTTTAGGGGTTGCCACATGGAAGGAAAGTTCCCTACAATTACGAAATCTTTCCTAACACATGAGATGTGATATCTCAATGCTTCTAATACCAAACCTGAGATCCTTCCGATAGCATGAGATGTGATATCTCAATGCTTCTAATACCAAACCTGAGATCCTACCTCTAACATGAAATGTGATATCCAACTCCTTCCCTTTCCAAACATGAGACCCTCCCTATAGCATGAGATGTGATATCCAAGTCCTTCCCATTCCAGTCCTGAGACCCTTCCTATAACATGAGATGTGAAATCTCAATGCTTCTAATATCAAACCTGAGACCCTTCCTATAACATAAGATGGCATATCCAACTCCTTCCCATTCCAATCGTGAGACCCTTCTGATAGCAGAGATGTGATATCTCAATGCTTATACCAAACCTGAGACCCTTCCTATGGCATGAGATGTCATATCCAACTCCTTCCAATTCCAATCCTGAGACCCTTCCTATAACATGAGATGTGATGTCTCAATGCTTCTAATACCAAACCTGAGATCCTTCCTACGGCATGAGATGTCATATAAAACTCCTTCCCATTCCAAACCTGAGACCCTTCCTACGGCATGAGATGTCATATACAACTCCTTCCCATTCCAATCCTGAGACCCTTTCTATAGCATGAGATGTGATATCTCAATGCTTATACCAAACCTGAGACTCTTCCTATAACATGAGATGTGATATCCAACTCCTTCCAGTTCCAAACCTGAGACCCTTCCTATAGCATGAGATGTGATATCCAACTCCTTCCCATTCCAATCCTGAGACCCTTCCGATAGCATGAGATGTGATATCTCAATGCTTCTAATACCAAACCTGTGATCCTTCCTATAACATGAGATGTGATATCCAAATCCTTCCCCTTCCAAACCTGAGACCCTCCCTTTAGCATGAGATGTGATATCCAACTCCTTTCCTTTCCAAACGTGAGACCCTCCCTATAGCATGAGATGTGATATCCAAGTCCTTCCCATTCCAGTCCTGAGACCCTTCCTATAACATGAGATGTGAAATCTCAATGCTTCTAATATCAAACCTGAGACCCTTCCTATAACATAAGATGGCATATCCAACTCCTTCCCATTCCAATCGTGAGACCCTTCTGATAGCAGAGATGTGATATCTCAATGCTTATACCAAACCTGAGACCCTTCCTATGGCATGAGATGTCATATCCAACTCCTTCCAATTCCAATCCTGAGACCCTTCCTATAACATGAGATGTGATGTCTCAATGCTTCTAATACCAAACCTGAGATCCTTCCTATGGCATGAGATGTCATATAAAACTCCTTCCCATTCCAAACCTGAGACCCTTCCTACGGCATGAGATGTCATATACAACTCCTTCCCATTCCAATCCTGAGACCCTTTCTATAGCATGAGATGTGATATCTCAATGCTTATACCAAACCTGAGACTCTTCCTATAACATGAGATGTGATATCCAACTCCTTCCAGTTCCAAACCTGAGACCCTTCCTATAGCATGAGATGTGATATCCAACTCCTTCCCATTCCAATCCTGAGACCCTTCCGATAGCATGAGATGTGATATCTCAATGCTTCTAATACCAAACCTGTGATCCTTCCTATAACATGAGATGTGATATCCAAATCCTTCCCCTTCCAAACCTGAGACCCTCCCTTTAGCATGAGATGTGATATCCAAGACCTTCCCATTCCAGTCCTGAGACCCTTCCTATAACATGAGATGTGATATCTCAATGCTTCTAATATCAAAACTGAGACCCTTCCTATAACATAAGATGGGATATCCAACTCCTTCCCATTCCAATCCTGAGACCCTTCCGATAGCAGAGATGTGATATCTCAATGCTTATACCAAACCTGAGACCCTTCCTATAGCATGAGATGTGATATCCAACTCCTTCCCATTCCAATCCTGAGACCCTTCCGATAGCATGAGATGTGATATCTCAATGCTTCTAATACCAAACCTGAGATCCTTCCGATAGCATGAGATGTGATATCTCAATGCTTCTAATACCAAACCTGAGATCCTACCTCTAACATGAAATGTGATATCCAACTCCTTCCCTTTCCAAACGTGAGACCCTCCCTATAGCATGAGATGTGATATCCAAGTCCTTCCCATTCCAGTCCTGAGACCCTTCCTATAACATGAGATGTGAAATCTCAATGCTTCTGATATCAAACCTGAGACCCTTCCTATAACATAAGATGGCATATCCAACTCCTTCCCATTCCAATCGTGAGACCCTTCTGATAGCAGAGATGTGATATCTCAATGCTTATACCAAACCTGAGACCCTTCCTATGGCATGAGATGTCATATCCAACTCCTTCCAATTCCGATCCTGAGACCCTTCCTATAACATGAGATGTGATGTCTCAATGCTTCTAATACCAAACCTGAGATCCTTCCTATGGCATGAGATGTCATATAAAACTCCTTCCCATTCCAAACCTGAGACCCTTCCTACGGCATGAGATGTCATATACAACTCCTTCCCATTCCAATCCTGAGACCCTTTCTATAGCATGAGATGTGATATCTCAATGCTTATACCAAACCTGAGACTCTTCCTATAACATGAGATGTGATATCCAACTCCTTCCAGTTCCAAACCTGAGACCCTTCCTATAGCATGAGATGTGATATCCAACTCCTTCCCATTCCAATCCTGAGACCCTTCCGATAGCATGAGATGTGATATCTCAATGCTTCTAATACCAAACCTGTGATCCTTCCTATAACATGAGATGTGATATCCAAATCCTTCCCCTTCCAAACCTGAGACCCTCCCTTTAGCATGAGATGTGATATCCAACTCCTTCCCATTCCAATCCTGAGACCCTTCTGATAGCATGAGATGTGATATCTCAATGCCTCTAATACCAAACCTGAGATCCTTCCGATAGCATGAGATGTGATATCTCAATGCTTCTAATACCGAACCTGAGATCCTTCCTATAACATGAGATGTGATATCCAAATCCTTCCCCTTCCAAACCTGAGACCCTCCCTTTAGCATGAGATGTGATATCCAACTCCTTCCCATTCCAATCCTGAGACCCTTCTGATAGCATGAGATGTGATATCTCAATGCCTCTAATACCAAACCTGATATCCTACCTCTAACATGAAATGTGATATCCAACTCCTTCCCTTTCCAAACGTTAGACCCTCCCTATAGCATGAGATGTGATATCCAAGTCCTTCCCATTCCAATCCTGAGACCCTTCCTATAACATGAGATGTGATATCTCAATGCTTCTAATATCAAACCTGAGACCCTTCCTATAACATAAGATGGGATATCCAACTCCTTCCCATTCCAATCCTGAGACCCTTCCGATAGCAGAGATGTGATATCTCAATGCTTATACCAAACTTGAGACCCTTCCTATGGCATGAGATGTCATATAAAACTCCTTCCCATTCCAATCCTGAGACCCTTCCTATAACATGAGATGTGATGTCTCAGTGCTTCTAATACCAAACCTGAGATCCTTCCTATGGCATGAGATGTCATATAAAACTCATTCCCATTCCAATCCTGAGACCGTTCTGATAGCATGAGATGTGATATTTCAATGCTTCTAATACCAAACCTGAGATCCTTCCGATAGCATGAGATGTGATATCTCAATTCTTCTAATACCAAACCTGAGATCATTCCTATAACACGAGATGTGATATCCAAATCCTTCCCCTTCCAAACCTGAGACCCTCCCTTTAGCATGAGATGTGATATCAAACTCCTTCCCATTCCAATCCTGAGACCCTTCTGATAGCATGAGATGTGATATCTCAATGCCTCTAATACCAAACCTGAGATCCTACCTCTAACATGAAATGTGATACCCAACTCCTTCCCCTTCCAAACCTGAGAGCCTTCCTATAGCATGAGATGTGATATCGAAGTATTTCCCATTCCAATCCTGAGACCTTTCCTATAACATGAGATGTGATATCCAACTCCTTCCCATTCCAACCTGAGACCCTTCCTATAGCATGAGATGGGATATCCAACTACTTTCAAATCCAATCCTGATACCCTTCCGATCGCATGAGATGTGATATCTCAATCCCTCTAATACCAAACCTGAGATCCTTCGGATAGCATGAGATGTGATATCTCAATGCTTCTAATACCAAACCTGAGATCCTTCCTATAACATGAGATGTGATATCAAAATCCTTCCCCTTCCAAACCTGAGACCCTCCCTTTAGCATGAGATGTGATATCCAAATCCTTCCAATTCCAATCCTGAGACCCTTCTCATAGCATGAGATGTGATATCTCAATGCCTCTAATACCAAACCTGAGATCCTACCTCTAACATGAAATGTGATATCCAACTCCTTCCCTTTCCAAATGTGAGACCCTCCCTATAGCATGAGATGTGATATCCAAGTCCTTCCCATTCCAATCCTGAGACCCTTCCTATAGCATGAGATGTGATATCTCAATGCTTCTAATACCAAACCTGACACCCTTCCTATAACATAAGATGGGATATCCAACTCCTTCCCATTACAACCCTGAGACCCTTCCAATAGCAGAGATGTGAT
This sequence comes from Ambystoma mexicanum, assembly GCF_040938575.1. Classification (NCBI taxonomy): domain Eukaryota; kingdom Metazoa; phylum Chordata; class Amphibia; order Caudata; family Ambystomatidae; genus Ambystoma; species Ambystoma mexicanum. Next base: position 2,479,594 of record NW_027182436.1, on the reverse strand, counting down.
ATCTCAATGCTTATACCAAACCTGAGACCCTTCCTATGGCATGAGATGTCATATACAACTCCTTCCCATTCCAATCCTGAGACCCTTCCTATAGCATGAGATGTGATATCTCAATGCTTATACCAAACCTGAGACCCTTCCTATAGCATAAGATGTGATATCCAACTCCTTCCCATTCCAATCCTGAGACCCTTCCTATAACATGAGATGGTATGTCTCAATGCTTCTAATACCAAACCTGAGACCCTTCCTATGGCATGAGATGTCATATACAACTCCTTCCCATTCCAATCCTGAGACCCTTCCTATAGCATGAGATGTGATATCTCAATGCTTATACCAAACCAGAGACTCTTCCTATAACATGAGATGTGATATCCAACTCCTTCCAGTTCCAAACCTGAGACCCTTCCTATAGCATGAGATGTGATATCCAACTACTTCCCATTCCAATCCTGAGACCCTTCATATAGCATGAGATGTGATATCTCAATGCTTCTAATACCGAACCTGAGATCCTTCCTATAACATGAGATGTGATATCCAAATCCTTCACCTTCCAAACCTGAGACCCTCCCTTTAGCATGAGATGTGATATCCAAGTCCTTCCCATTCCAGTCCTGAGACCCTTCCTATAACATGAGATGGTATGTCTCAATGCTTCTAATACCAAACCTGAGACCCTTCCTATGGCATGAGATGTCATATACAACTCCTTCCCATTCCAATCCTGAGACCCTTCCTATAGCATGAGATGTGATATCTCAATGCTTATACCAAACCCGAGACTCTTCCTATAACATGAGATGTGATATACAATTCCTTCCAGTTCCAAACCTGAGACCCTTCCTATAGCATGAGATGTGATATCCAACTCCTTCCCATTCCAATCCTGAGGGACTTCCGATAGCATGAGATGTGATATCTCAATGCATCTAATACCAAACCTGTGATCCTTCCTATAACATGAGATGTGATATCCAAATCCTTCCCCTTCCAAACCTGAGACCCTCCCTTTAGCATGAGATGTGATATCCAACTCCTTCCCATTCCAATCCTGAGACCCTTCTGATAGCATGAGATGTGATATCTCAATGCCTCTAATACCAAACCTGAGATCCTTCCGATAGCATGAGATGTGATATCTCAATGCTTCTAATACCGAACCTGAGATCCTTCCTATAACATGAGATGTGATATCCAAATCCTTCACCTTCCAAACCTGAGACCCTCCCTTTAGCATGAGATGTGATATCCAAGTCCTTCCCATTCCAGTACTGAGACCCTTCCTATAACATGAGATGTGATATCTACATGCTTCTAATATCAAACCTGAGACCCTTCCTATAACATAAGATGGTATATCCAACTCCTTTCCATTCCAATCCTGAGACCCTTCCGATAGCAGAGATGTGATATCTCAATGCTTATACCAAACCTGAGACCCTTCCTATGGCATGAGATGTCATATACAACTCCTTCCCATTCCAATCCTGAGACCCTTCTGATAGCATGAGATGTGATATCTCAATGCCTCTAATACCAAACCTGAGATCCTACCTCTGACATGAAATGTGATATCCAACTCCTTCCCTTTCCAAACGTGAGACCCTCCCTATAGCATGAGATGTGATATCCAAGTCCTTCCCATTCCAGTCCTGAGACCCTTCCTATAACATGAGATGTGATATCTCAATGCTTCTAATATCAAACCTGAGACCCTTCCTATAACATAAGATGGGATATCCAACTCCTTCCCATTCCAATCCTGAGACCCTTCCGATAGCAGAGATGTGATATCTCAATGCTTATACCAAACCTGAGACCCTTGCTATGGCATGAGATGTCATATACAACTCTTTCCCATTCCAATCCTGAGACCCTTCCTATAGCATGAGATGTGATATATCAATGCTTATACCAAACCTGAGACCATTCCTATAGCATAAGATGTGATATCCAACTCCTTCCCATTCCAATCCTGAGACCCTTCCTATAACATGAGATGTGATATCCAACTCCTTCCCATTCCAACCTGAGACCCTTCCTATAGCATGAGATGGGATATCCAACTACTTCCAAATCCAATCCTGATACCCTTCCGATAGCATGAGATGTGATATCTCAATCCCTCTAATACCAAACCTGAGATCCTTCGGATAGCATGAGATGTGATATCTCAATGCTTCTAATACCAAACCTGAGATCCTTCCTATAACATGAGATGCGATATCAAAATCCTTCCCCTTCCAAACCTGAGACCCTCCCTTTAGCATGAGATGTGATATCCAAATCCTTCCAATTCCAATCCTGAGACCCTTCTCATAGCATGAGATGTGATATCTCAATGCCTCTAATACCAAACCTGAGATCCTACCTCTAACATGAAATGTGATATCCAACTCCTTCCCTTTCCAAACGTGAGACCCTCCCTATAGCATGAGATGTGATATCCAAGTCCTTCCCATTCCAATCCTGAGACCCTTCCTATAGCATGAGATGTGATATCTCAATGCTTCTAATACCAAACCTGACACCCTTCCTATAACATATGATGGGATATCCAACTCCTTCCCATTACAATCCTGAGACCCTTCCAATAGCAGAGATGTGATATCTCAATGCTTATACCAAACCTGAGACCCTGCCTATGGCATGAGATGTGATATCTCAATGCTTATACCAAACCTGAGACCCTTCCTATAGCATGAGATGTGATATCCAACTCCTTCCCATTCCATTCCTGAGACCCTTCCTATAGCATGAGATGTGATATCCAACTCCTTCCCATTCCAATCCTGAGAACCTTCCTATAGCATGAGATGTGATATCTCAATGCTTCTAAGACCAAACCTGAGATCCTTCCTATAACATGAGATGTGATATCCAAATCCTTCCCCTTCCAACCCTGAGACCCTTCCTATACCATGAGATGTGATATCTCAATGCTTCTAATACCAAACCTGGGACCCGTCCTATAACATGAGATATGATATCCAAATCCTTCCCCTTCCAAACCTGAGACCCTTCCTTTAGCATGAGATGTGATATCCAAATCCTTCCCATTCCAATCCTAAAACCCTTCCTATAGCATGAGATGTGATATCTCAATGTTTCTAATAAAAAACCTTAGACCCTTCCTAGAGCAAGAGATGTGATATCCAAATCCTTCCCATTCCAATCCTGAGACCCTTCCTATAACATGAGATGTGATTTCCAACTCCTTCCCATTCCAACCTGAGACCCTATAGTATGAGAAGGGATATCCAACTCCTTCCCAATCCAATCCTGAGACCCTTCCGATAGCAGAGATGTGATATCTCAATGCTTATACCAAACCTGAGACCCTTCCTATGGCATGAGATGTGATATCCAAATCCTTCACATTCCAATCCTGAGACCCTTCCTATAGCATAAGATGTGATATCTCAATGCTTCTAATACCAAACCTGAGATCCTTCCTATAACATGAGATGTGATATCCAACTACTTCCCATTCCAAACCTGAGACCCTTCCGATAGCATGAGATGTGATATCTCAATGCTTCAAAAACCAAACATGAGAACCATCCTATAACATGAGATGTGAAATCCAAATCCTTCCCTTCCCAAACCTGAGACTCTTCCTATAGCATGAGATGTGATATCTCAATGCTTCTACCAAACCTGAAACCCTTCCTTTAGCATGAGATGTGATATCCAGCTCCTCCCATTCCAATCCTGAGACCCTTCCGATAGCATGAGATGTGATATCTCAATGCTTCTAATATCAAAACTGAGACCCTCCCTATAGCATGAGATGTGATATCTAAGTCCTTCCCATTCCAATCCTGAGACCCTTCCGATAGCAGAGATGTGATATCTCAATGCTTATACCAAACCTGAGACCCTTCCTATAGCATGAGATGTGATATCCAACTCCTTCCCATTCCAATCCTGAGACCCTTCCTATAGCATGAGATGTGATATCTCAATGCTTCTACCAAAACTGAGAACCTTCCTATAGCATGAGATGTGATATCCAACTCCTTCCCATTCCAATCCTGAGACCCTTCCGATAGCATGAGATGTGATATCTCAATGCTTCTAATACCAAACCTGAGACCCGTCCTATAACATGAGATGGGATATCCAACTCCTTCCCGTTCCAAACCTGATACCCTTCCTATAGCATGAGATGTGATATCCAACTCCTTCCCATGCCAATCCCGAGACACCTCCGATAGCAGAGATGTTATATCTCAATGCTTATACCAAACCTAAGACTCTTCCTATGACATGTGATGTGATATCCAAGTCCTTCCCATTCCAGTCCTGAGACCCTTCCTATAACATGAGATGTGATATCTCAATGCTTCTAATATCAAACCTGAGACCCTTCCTATAACATAAGATGGGATATCCAACTCCTTCCCATTCCAATCCTGAGACCCTTCCGATAGCAGAGATGTGATATCTCAATGCTTATACCAAACCTGAGACCCTTGCTATGGCATGAGATGTCATATACAACTCTTTCCCATTCCAATCCTGAGACCCTTCCTATAGCATGAGATGTGATATATCAATGCTTATACCAAACCTGAGACCATTCCTATAGCATAAGATGTGATATCCAACTCCTTCCCATTCCAATCCTGAGACCCTTCCTATAACATGAGATGTGATGTCTCAATGCTTCTAATACCAAACCTGAGATCCTTCCTATGGCATGAGATGTCATATAAAACTCATTCCCATTCCAATCCTGAGACCGTTCTGATAGCATGAGATGTGATATTTCAATGCTTCTAATACCAAACCTGAGATCCTTCCGATAGCAAGAGATGTGATATCTCAATTCTTCTAATACCAAACCTGAGATCATTCCTATAACACGAGATGTGATATCCAAATCCTTCCCCTTCCAAAACTGAGACCCTCTCTTTAGCATGAGATGTGATATCAAACTCCTTCCCATTCCAATCGTGAGACCCTTCTGATAGCATGAGATGTGATATCTCAATGCCTCTAATACCAAATCTGAGATCCTACCTCTAACATGAAATGTGATACCCAACTCCTTCCCCTTCCAAACCTGAGAGCCTTCCTATAGAATGAGATGTGATATCGAAGTATTTCCCATTCCAATCCTGAGACCTTTCCTATAACATGAGATGTGATATCCAACTCCTTCCCATTCCAACCTGAGACCCTTCCTATAGCATGAGATGGGATATCCAACTACTTCCAAATCCAATCCTGATACCCTTCCAATAGCATGAGATGTGATATCTCAATCCCTCTAATACCAAACCTGAGATCCTTCGGATAGCATGAGATGTGATATCTCAATGCTTCTAATACCAAACCTGAGATCCTTCCTATAACATGAGATGCGATATCAAAATCCTTCCCCTTCCAAACCTGAGACCCTCCCTTTAGCATGAGATGTGATATCCAAATCCTTCCAATGCCAATCCTGAGACCCTTCTCATAGCATGAGATGTGATATCTCAATGCCTCTAATACCAAACCTGAGATCCTACCTCTAACATGAAATGTGATATCCAACTCCTTCCCTTTCCAAACGTGAGACCCTCCCTATAGCATGAGATGTGATATCCAACTCCTTCCCTTTCCAAACGTGAGACCCTCCCTATAGCATGAGATGTGATATCCAAGTCCTTCCCATTCCAAACCTGAGACCCTGCCTATGGCATGAGATGTGATATCTCAATGCTTATACCAAACCTGAGACCCTTCCTATAGCATGAGATGTGATATCCAACTCCTTCCCATTCCAATCCTGAGACCCTTCCTATAACATGAGATGGTATGTCTCAATGCTTCTAATACCAAACCTGAGATTCTTCCTATGGCATGAGATGTCATATAAAACTCCTTCCCATTCCATTCCTGAGACCCTTCCTATAGCATGAGATGTGATATCCAACTCCTTCCCATTCCAATCCTGAGAACCTTCCTATAGCATGAGATGTGATATCTCAATGCTTCTAAGACCAAACCTGAGATCCTTCCTATAACATGAGATGTGATATCTCAATGCTTCTAATACCAAACCTGGGACCCGTCCTATAACATGAGATATGATATCCAAATCCTTCCCCTTCCAAACCTGAGACCCTTCCTTTAGCATGAGATGTGATATCCAAATCCTTCCCATTCCAATCCTAAAACCCTTCCTATAGCATGAGATGTGATATCTCAATGTTTCTAATAAAAAACCTTAGACCCTTCCTATAGCAAGAGATGTGATATCCAAATCCTTCCCATTCCAATCCTGAGACCCTTCCTATAACATGAGATGTGATTTCCAACTCCTTCCCAATCCAACCTGAGACCCTATAGTATGAGAAGGGATATCCAACTCCTTCCCAATCCAATCCTGAGACCCTTCCGATAGCAGAGATGTGATATCTCAATGCTTATACCAAACCTGAGACCCTTCCTATGGCATGAGATGTGATATCCAAATCCTTCACATTCCAATCCTGAGACCCTTCCTATAGCATAAGATGTGATATCTCAATGCTTCTAATACCAAACCTGAGATCCTTCCTATAACATGAGATGTTATATCCAACTACTTCCCATTCCAAACCTGAGACCCTTCCGATAGCATGAGATGTGATATCTCAATGCTTATACCAAACCTGAGACCCTTCCTATGGCATGAGATGTGATATCCAAATCCTTCACATTCCAATCCTGAGACCCTTCCTATAGCATAAGATGTGATATCTCAATGCTTCTAATACCAAACCTGAGATCCTTCCTATAACATGAGATGTGATATCCAACTACTTCCCATTCCAAACCTGAGACCCTTCGATAGCATGAGATGTGAAATCTCAATGCTTCAAAAACCAAACATGAGAACCATCCTATAACATGAGATGTGAAATCCAAATCCTTCCCTTCCCAAACCTGAGACTCTTCCTATAGCATGAGATGTGATATCTCAATGCTTCTACCAAACCTGAAACCCTTCCTATAGCATGAGATGTGATATCCAACTCCTTCCCATTCCAATCCTGACACACTTCCTATAGCATGAGATGTGATATCTCAATGCTTCTAATACCAAACCTGAGACCCGTCCTATAACATGAGATGTGATATCCAAATCCTTCCCCTTCCAAACCTGAGACCCTTCCTTTAGCATGAGATGTGATATCCAGCTCCTTCCATTCCAATCCTGAGACCCTTCCGATAGCATGAGATGTGATATCTCAATGCTTCTAATATCAAAACTGAGACCCTCCCTATAGCATGAGATGTGATATCTAAGTCCTTCCCATTCCAATCCTGAGACCCTTCCGATAGCAGAGATGTGATATCTCAATGTTTATACCAAACCTGAGACCCTTCCTATAGCATGAGATGTGATATCCAACTCCTTCCCATTCCAATCCTGAGACCCTTCCTATAGCATGAGATGTGATATCTCAATGCTTCGACCAAAACTGAGACCCTTCCTATAGCATGATATGTGATATCCAACTCCTTCCCATTCCAATCCTGAGACCACTCCGATAGCATGAGATGTGATATCTCAATGCTTCTAATACCAAACCTGAGACCCGTCCTATAACATGAGATGGGATATCCAACTCCTTCCCGTTCCAAACCTGATACCCTTCCTATAGCATGAGATGTGATATCCAACTCCTTCCCATGCCAATCCTGAGACACCTCTGATAGCAGAGATGTGATATCTCAATGCTTATACCAAACCTAAGACTCTTCCCATGACATGAGATGTGATATCCAACTCCTTCCCGTTCCAGTCCTGAGACCCTTCCTATAGCATGAGATGTGATATCCAACTCGTTCCCATTCCAATCCTGAGACCCTTCCTATAACATGAGATGGTATGTCTCAATGCTTCTAATACCAATTCTGAGATTCTTCCTATGGCATGAGATGTCATATAAAACACCTTCCCATTCCATTCCTGAGACCCTTCCTATAGCATGAGATGTGATATCCAACTCCTTCCCATTCCAATCCTGAGAACCTTCCTATAGCATGAGATGTGATATCACAATGCTTCTAAGACCAAACCTGAGATCCTTCCTATAACATGAGATGTGATATCCAAATCCTTCCCCTTCCAACCCTGAGATCCTTCCTATACCATGAGATGTGATATCTCAATGCTTCTAATACCAAACATGGGACCCGTCCTATAACATGAGATATGATATCCAAATCCTTCCCCTTCCAAACCTGAGACCCTTCCTTTAGCATGAGATGTGATATCCAAATCCTTCCCATTCCAATCCTAAAACCCTTCCTATAGCATGAGATGTGATATCTCAATGTTTCTAATAAAAAACCTGAGACCCTTCCTTTAGCATGAGATGTGATATCCAACTCCTTCCTATTCCAACCTGAGACCCTTCCTATAGCATGAGATGGGATATCCAACTCCTTCCAAATCCAATACTGATACCCTTCCGATAGCATGAGATGTGATATCCCAATGCTTCTACAAAACCTGAGACCCATACCATGGCATGAGATGTGATATCAAACTCCCGTCCTATACCATGAGACTTGATATCTCAATGCTTCTAATACCAAACCTGAGACCGGTCCAATAACATGAGATGTGATATCCAAATCCTTCCCCTTCCAAACCTTAGACCCTTCCTTTATCATGAGATGTGATATCCAACTCCTTCCCATTCCATTCCTGAGACCCTTCCTATAGCATGAGATGTGATATCTCAATGCTTCTAATACCAAACCTGAGACCCTTCCTATAACATGAGATGTGATATCCAAGTCCTTCCCATTCCAATCCTGAGACCCTTCCTATAGCATGAGATGTGATATCTCAATGCTTCTAATACCAAACCTGAGACACTTCCTATAACATGAGATGTGATATCCAAGTCCTTCCCACTCCAATCCTGAGACCCTTCCTATAGCATGAGATGTGATATCTCAATGCTTCTAATACCAAACCTGAGACCCTTCTTATAACATGAATTGTGATATCCAAGTCCTTCCCATTCCAATCCTGAGACCCTTCCGATAGCAGAGATGTGATATCTCAATGCTTATACCAAACCTGAGACCCTTCCGATAGCATGAGATGTGATATCTCAATGCTTCTAATACCAAACCTGAGATCCTTCCTATAACATGAGATGTGATATCCAAATCCTTCCCCTTCCGAACCGTAGACCCTCCCTTTAGCATGAAATGTGATATCCAACTCCTTCCCATTCCAATCCTGAGACCCTTCTGATAGCATGAGATGTGATATCTCAATGCTTCTAATACCAAACCTGTGATCCTTCCTATAACATGAGATGTGATATCCAAATCCTTCCCCTTCCAAACCTGAGACCCTCCCTTTAGCATGAGATGTGATATCCAACTCCTTCCCATTCCAATCCTGAGACCCTTCTGATAGCATGAGATGTGATATCTCAATGCCTCTAATACCAAACCTGAGATCCTTCCGATAGCATGAGATGTGATATCTCAATGCTTCTAATACCGAACCTGAGATCCTTCCTATAACATGAGATGTGATATCCAAATCCTTCACCTTCCAAACCTGAGACCCTCCCTTTAGCATGAGATGTGATATCCAAGTCCTTCCCATTCCAGTCCTGAGACCCTTCCTATAACATGAGATGGTATGTCTCAATGCTTCTAATACCAAACCTGAGACCCTTCCTATGGCATGAGATGTCATATACAACTCCTTCCCATTCCAATCCTGAGACCCTTCCTATAGCATTAGATGTGATATCGCAATGCTTATACCAAACCTGAGACCCTTCCTATAACATGAATTGTGATATCCAAGTCCTTCCCATTCCAATCCTGAGACCCTTCCGATAGCAGAGATGTGATATCTCAATGCTTATACCAAACCTGAGACCCTTCCGATAGCATGAGATGTGATATCTCAATGCTTCTAATACCAAACCTGAGATCATTCCTATAACACGAGATGTGATATCCAAATCCTTCCCCTTCCAAAACTGAGACCCTCTCTTTAGCATGAGATGTGATATCAAACTCCTTCCCATTCCAATCGTGAGACCCTTCTGATAGCATGAGATGTGATATCTCAATGCCTCTAATACCAAATCTGAGATCCTACCTCTAACATGAAATGTGATACCCAACTCCTTCCCCTTCCAAACCTGAGAGCCTTCCTATAGAATGAGATGTGATATCGAAGTATTTCCCATTCCAATCCTGAGACCTTTCCTATAACATGAGATGTGATATCCAACTCCTTCCCATTCCAACCTGAGACCCTTCCTATAGCATGAGATGGGATATCCAACTACTTCCAAATCCAATCCTGATACCCTTCCAATAGCATGAGATGTGATATCTCAATCCCTCTAATACCAAACCTGAGATCCTTCGGATAGCATGAGATGTGATATCTCAATGCTTCTAATACCAAACCTGAGATCCTTCCTATAACATGAGATGCGATATCAAAATCCTTCCCCTTCCAAACCTGAGACCCTCCCTTTAGCATGAGATGTGATATCCAAATCCTTCCAATGCCAATCCTGAGACCCTTCTCATAGCATGAGATGTGATATCTCAATGCCTCTAATACCAAACCTGAGATCCTACCTCTAACATGAAATGTGATATCCAACTCCTTCCCTTTCCAAACGTGAGACCCTCCCTATAGCATGAGATGTGATATCCAACTCCTTCCCTTTCCAAACGTGAGACCCTCCCTATAGCATGAGATGTGATATCCAAGTCCTTCCCATTCCAAACCTGAGACCCTGCCTATGGCATGAGATGTGATATCTCAATGCTTATACCAAACCTGAGACCCTTCCTATAGCATGAGATGTGATATCCAACTCCTTCCCATTCCAATCCTGAGACCCTTCCTATAACATGAGATGGTATGTCTCAATGCTTCTAATACCAAACCTGAGATTCTTCCTATGGCATGAGATGTCATATAAAACTCCTTCCCATTCCATTCCTGAGACCCTTCCTATAGCATGAGATGTGATATCCAACTCCTTCCCATTCCAATCCTGAGAACCTTCCTATAGCATGAGATGTGATATCTCAATGCTTCTAAGACCAAACCTGAGATCCTTCCTATAACATGAGATGTGATATCTCAATGCTTCTAATACCAAACCTGGGACCCGTCCTATAACATGAGATATGATATCCAAATCCTTCCCCTTCCAAACCTGAGACCCTTCCTTTAGCATGAGATGTGATATCCAAATCCTTCCCATTCCAATCCTAAAACCCTTCCTATAGCATGAGATGTGATATCTCAATGTTTCTAATAAAAAACCTTAGACCCTTCCTATAGCAAGAGATGTGATATCCAAATCCTTCCCATTCCAATCCTGAGACCCTTCCTATAACATGAGATGTGATTTCCAACTCCTTCCCAATCCAACCTGAGACCCTATAGTATGAGAAGGGATATCCAACTCCTTCCCAATCCAATCCTGAGACCCTTCCGATAGCAGAGATGTGATATCTCAATGCTTATACCAAACCTGAGACCCTTCCTATGGCATGAGATGTGATATCCAAATCCTTCACATTCCAATCCTGAGACCCTTCCTATAGCATAAGATGTGATATCTCAATGCTTCTAATACCAAACCTGAGATCCTTCCTATAACATGAGATGTTATATCCAACTACTTCCCATTCCAAACCTGAGACCCTTCCGATAGCATGAGATGTGATATCTCAATGCTTATACCAAACCTGAGACCCTTCCTATGGCATGAGATGTGATATCCAAATCCTTCACATTCCAATCCTGAGACCCTTCCTATAGCATAAGATGTGATATCTCAATGCTTCTAATACCAAACCTGAGATCCTTCCTATAACATGAGATGTGATATCCAACTACTTCCCATTCCAAACCTGAGACCCTTCGATAGCATGAGATGTGAAATCTCAATGCTTCAAAAACCAAACATGAGAACCATCCTATAACATGAGATGTGAAATCCAAATCCTTCCCTTCCCAAACCTGAGACTCTTCCTATAGCATGAGATGTGATATCTCAATGCTTCTACCAAACCTGAAACCCTTCCTATAGCATGAGATGTGATATCCAACTCCTTCCCATTCCAATCCTGACACACTTCCTATAGCATGAGATGTGATATCTCAATGCTTCTAATACCAAACCTGAGACCCGTCCTATAACATGAGATGTGATATCCAAATCCTTCCCCTTCCAAACCTGAGACCCTTCCTTTAGCATGAGATGTGATATCCAGCTCCTTCCATTCCAATCCTGAGACCCTTCCGATAGCATGAGATGTGATATCTCAATGCTTCTAATATCAAAACTGAGACCCTCCCTATAGCATGAGATGTGATATCTAAGTCCTTCCCATTCCAATCCTGAGACCCTTCCGATAGCAGAGATGTGATATCTCAATGTTTATACCAAACCTGAGACCCTTCCTATAGCATGAGATGTGATATCCAACTCCTTCCCATTCCAATCCTGAGACCCTTCCTATAGCATGAGATGTGATATCTCAATGCTTCGACCAAAACTGAGACCCTTCCTATAGCATGATATGTGATATCCAACTCCTTCCCATTCCAATCCTGAGACCACTCCGATAGCATGAGATGTGATATCTCAATGCTTCTAATACCAAACCTGAGACCCGTCCTATAACATGAGATGGGATATCCAACTCCTTCCCGTTCCAAACCTGATACCCTTCCTATAGCATGAGATGTGATATCCAACTCCTTCCCATGCCAATCCTGAGACACCTCTGATAGCAGAGATGTGATATCTCAATGCTTATACCAAACCTAAGACTCTTCCCATGACATGAGATGTGATATCCAACTCCTTCCCGTTCCAGTCCTGAGACCCTTCCTATAGCATGAGATGTGATATCCAACTCGTTCCCATTCCAATCCTGAGACCCTTCCTATAACATGAGATGGTATGTCTCAATGCTTCTAATACCAATTCTGAGATTCTTCCTATGGCATGAGATGTCATATAAAACACCTTCCCATTCCATTCCTGAGACCCTTCCTATAGCATGAGATGTGATATCCAACTCCTTCCCATTCCAATCCTGAGAACCTTCCTATAGCATGAGATGTGATATCACAATGCTTCTAAGACCAAACCTGAGATCCTTCCTATAACATGAGATGTGATATCCAAATCCTTCCCCTTCCAACCCTGAGATCCTTCCTATACCATGAGATGTGATATCTCAATGCTTCTAATACCAAACATGGGACCCGTCCTATAACATGAGATATGATATCCAAATCCTTCCCCTTCCAAACCTGAGACCCTTCCTTTAGCATGAGATGTGATATCCAAATCCTTCCCATTCCAATCCTAAAACCCTTCCTATAGCATGAGATGTGATATCTCAATGTTTCTAATAAAAAACCTGAGACCCTTCCTTTAGCATGAGATGTGATATCCAACTCCTTCCTATTCCAACCTGAGACCCTTCCTATAGCATGAGATGGGATATCCAACTCCTTCCAAATCCAATACTGATACCCTTCCGATAGCATGAGATGTGATATCCCAATGCTTCTACAAAACCTGAGACCCATACCATGGCATGAGATGTGATATCAAACTCCCGTCCTATACCATGAGACTTGATATCTCAATGCTTCTAATACCAAACCTGAGACCGGTCCAATAACATGAGATGTGATATCCAAATCCTTCCCCTTCCAAACCTTAGACCCTTCCTTTATCATGAGATGTGATATCCAACTCCTTCCCATTCCATTCCTGAGACCCTTCCTATAGCATGAGATGTGATATCTCAATGCTTCTAATACCAAACCTGAGACCCTTCCTATAACATGAGATGTGATATCCAAGTCCTTCCCATTCCAATCCTGAGACCCTTCCTATAGCATGAGATGTGATATCTCAATGCTTCTAATACCAAACCTGAGACACTTCCTATAACATGAGATGTGATATCCAAGTCCTTCCCACTCCAATCCTGAGACCCTTCCTATAGCATGAGATGTGATATCTCAATGCTTCTAATACCAAACCTGAGACCCTTCTTATAACATGAATTGTGATATCCAAGTCCTTCCCATTCCAATCCTGAGACCCTTCCGATAGCAGAGATGTGATATCTCAATGCTTATACCAAACCTGAGACCCTTCCGATAGCATGAGATGTGATATCTCAATGCTTCTAATACCAAACCTGAGATCCTTCCTATAACATGAGATGTGATATCCAAATCCTTCCCCTTCCGAACCGTAGACCCTCCCTTTAGCATGAAATGTGATATCCAACTCCTTCCCATTCCAATCCTGAGACCCTTCTGATAGCATGAGATGTGATATCTCAATGCTTCTAATACCAAACCTGTGATCCTTCCTATAACATGAGATGTGATATCCAAATCCTTCCCCTTCCAAACCTGAGACCCTCCCTTTAGCATGAGATGTGATATCCAACTCCTTCCCATTCCAATCCTGAGACCCTTCTGATAGCATGAGATGTGATATCTCAATGCCTCTAATACCAAACCTGAGATCCTTCCGATAGCATGAGATGTGATATCTCAATGCTTCTAATACCGAACCTGAGATCCTTCCTATAACATGAGATGTGATATCCAAATCCTTCACCTTCCAAACCTGAGACCCTCCCTTTAGCATGAGATGTGATATCCAAGTCCTTCCCATTCCAGTCCTGAGACCCTTCCTATAACATGAGATGGTATGTCTCAATGCTTCTAATACCAAACCTGAGACCCTTCCTATGGCATGAGATGTCATATACAACTCCTTCCCATTCCAATCCTGAGACCCTTCCTATAGCATTAGATGTGATATCGCAATGCTTATACCAAACCTGAGACCCTTCCTATAACATGAATTGTGATATCCAAGTCCTTCCCATTCCAATCCTGAGACCCTTCCGATAGCAGAGATGTGATATCTCAATGCTTATACCAAACCTGAGACCCTTCCGATAGCATGAGATGTGATATCTCAATGCTTCTAATACCAAACCTGAGATCCTTCCTATAACATGAGATGTGATATCCAAATCCTTCCCTTTCCGAACCGTAGACCCTCCCTTTAGCATGAAATGTGATATCCAACTCCTTCCCATTCCAATCCTGAGACCCTTCTGATAGCATGAGATGTGATATCTCAATGCTTCTAATACCAAACCTGTGATCCTTCCTATAACATGAGATGTGATATCCAAATCCTTCCCCTTCCAAACCTGAGACCCTCCCTTTAGCATGAGATGTGATATCCAACTCCTTCCCATTCCAATCCTGAGACCCTTCCGATAGCATGAGATGTGATATCTCAATGCCTCTAATACCAAACCTGAGATCCTTCCGATAGCATGAGATGTGATATCTCAATGCTTCTAATACCGAACCTGAGATCCTTCCTATAACATGAGATGTGATATCCAAATCCTTCACCTTCCAAACCTGAGACCCTCCCTTTAGCATGAGATGTGATATCCAAGTCCTTCCCATTCCAGTCCTGAGACCATTCCTATAACATGAGATGTGATATCTCCATGCTTCTAATATCAAACCTGAGACCCTTCCTATAACATAAGATGGGATATCCAACTCCTTCCCATTCCAATCCTGAGACCCTTCCGATAGCAGAGATGTGATATCTCAATGCTTATACCAAACCTGAGACCCTTCCTATGGCATGAGATGTCATATACAACTCCTTCCCATTCCAATCCTGAGACCCTCCCTATAGCATGAGATGTGATATCCAAGTCCTTCCCATTCCAGTCCTGAGACCCTTCCTATAACATGAGATGTGATATCTCAATGCTTCTAATATCAAACCTGAGACCCTTCCTATAACATAAGATGGGATATCCAACTCCTTCCCATTCCAATCCTGAGACCCTTCCGATAGCAGAGATGTGATATCGCAATGCTTATACCACACCTGAGACCCTTCCTATGGCATGAGATGTCATATACAACTCCTTCCCATTCCAATCCTGAGACCCTTCCTATAGCATGAGATGTGATATATCAATGCTTATACCAAACCTGAGACCCTTCCGATAGCATGAGATGTGATATCTCAATGCTTCTAATACCAAACCTGAGATCCTTCCTATAACATGAGATGTGATATCCAAATCCTTCCCCTTCCGAACCGTAGACCCTCCCTTTAGCATGAAATGTGATATCCAACTCCTTCCCATTCCAATCCTGAGACCCTTCTGATAGCATGAGATGTGATATCTCAATGCTTCTAATACCAAACCTGTGATCCTTCCTATAACATGAGATGTGATATCCAAATCCTTCCCCTTCCAAACCTGAGACCCTCCCTTTAGCATGAGATGTGATATCCAACTCCTTCCCATTCCAATCCTGAGACCCTTCTGATAGCATGAGATGTGATATCTCAATGCCTCTAATACCAAACCTGAGATCCTTCCGATAGCATGAGATGTGATATCTCAATGCTTCTAATACCGAACCTGAGATCCTTCCTATAACATGAGATGTGATATCCAAATCCTTCACCTTCCAAACCTGAGACCCTCCCTTTAGCATGAGATGTGATATCCAAGTCCTTCCCATTCCAGTCCTGAGACCCTTCCTATAACATGAGATGGTATGTCTCAATGCTTCTAATACCAAACCTGAGACCCTTCCTATGGCATGAGATGTCATATACAACTCCTTCCCATTCCAATCCTGAGACCCTTCCTATAGCATTAGATGTGATATCGCAATGCTTATACCAAACCTGAGACCCTTCCTATAACATGAATTGTGATATCCAAGTCCTTCCCATTCCAATCCTGAGACCCTTCCGATAGCAGAGATGTGATATCTCAATGCTTATACCAAACCTGAGACCCTTCCGATAGCATGAGATGTGATATCTCAATGCTTCTAATACCAAACCTGAGATCCTTCCTATAACATGAGATGTGATATCCAAATCCTTCCCTTTCCGAACCGTAGACCCTCCCTTTAGCATGAAATGTGATATCCAACTCCTTCCCATTCCAATCCTGAGACCCTTCTGATAGCATGAGATGTGATATCTCAATGCTTCTAATACCAAACCTGTGATCCTTCCTATAACATGAGATGTGATATCCAAATCCTTCCCCTTCCAAACCTGAGACCCTCCCTTTAGCATGAGATGTGATATCCAACTCCTTCCCATTCCAATCCTGAGACCCTTCCGATAGCATGAGATGTGATATCTCAATGCCTCTAATACCAAACCTGAGATCCTTCCGATAGCATGAGATGTGATATCTCAATGCTTCTAATACCGAACCTGAGATCCTTCCTATAACATGAGATGTGATATCCAAATCCTTCACCTTCCAAACCTGAGACCCTCCCTTTAGCATGAGATGTGATATCCAAGTCCTTCCCATTCCAGTCCTGAGACCATTCCTATAACATGAGATGTGATATCTCCATGCTTCTAATATCAAACCTGAGACCCTTCCTATAACATAAGATGGGATATCCAACTCCTTCCCATTCCAATCCTGAGACCCTTCCGATAGCAGAGATGTGATATCTCAATGCTTATACCAAACCTGAGACCCTTCCTATGGCATGAGATGTCATATACAACTCCTTCCCATTCCAATCCTGAGAACCTTCTGATAGCATGAGATGTGATATCTCAATGCCTCTAATACCAAACTTGAGATCCTACCTCTGACATGAAATGTGATATCCAACTCCTTCCCTTTCCAAACGTGAGACCCTCCCTATAGCATGAGATGTGATATCCAAGTCCTTCCCATTCCAGTCCTGAGACCCTTCCTATAACATGAGATGTGATATCTCAATGCTTCTAATATCAAACCTGAGACCCTTCCTATAACATAAGATGGGATATCCAACTCCTTCCCATTCCAATCCTGAGACCCTTCCGATAGCAGAGATGTGATATCGCAATGCTTATACCACACCTGAGACCCTTCCTATGGCATGAGATGTCATATACAACTCCTTCCCATTCCAATCCTGAGACCCTTCCTATAGCATGAGATGTGATATATCAATGCTTATACCAAACCTGAGACCATTCCTATAGCATAAGATGTGATATCCAACTCCTTCCCATTCCAATCCTGAGACCCTTCCTATAACATGAGATGTGATGTCTCAATGCTTCTAATACCAAACCTGAGATCCTTCCTATGGCATGAGATGTCATATAAAACTCCTTCCCATTCCAATCCTGAGACCGTTCTGATAGCATGAGATGTGATATTTCAATGCTTCTAATACCAAACCTGAGATCCTTCCGATAGCATGAGATGTGATATCTCAATTCTTCTAATACCGAACCTGAGATCCTTCCTATAACTTGAGATGTGATATCCAAATCCTTCACCTCCTAAACCTGAGACCCTCCCTTTAGCATGAGATGTGATATCCAAGTCCTTCCCATTCCAGTCCTGAGACCCTTCCTATAACATGAGATGTGATGTCTCAATGCTTCTAATACCAAACCTGAGATCCTTCCTATGGCATGAGATGTCATATAAAACTCCTTCCCATTCCAATCCTGAGACCGTTCTGATAGCATGAGATGTGATATTTCAATGCTTCTAATACCAAACCTGAGATCCTTCCGATAGCATGAGATGTGATATCTCAATTCTTCTAATACCGAACCTGAGATCCTTCCTATAACACGAGATGTGATATCCAAATCCTTCCCCTTCCAAAACTGAGACCCTCTCTTTAGCATGAGATGTGATATCAAACTCCTTCCCATTCCAATCCTGAGACCCTTCTGATAGCATGAGATGTGATATCTCAATGCCTCTAATACCAAACCTGAGATCCTACCTCTAACATGAAATGTGATACCCAACTCCTTCCCCTTCCAAACCTGAGAGCCTTCCTATAGCATGAGATGTGATATCGAAGTATTTCCCATTCCAATCCTGAGACCTTTCCTATAACATGAGATGTGAAATCCAACTCCTTCCCATTCCAACCTGAGACCCTTCCTATAGCATGAGATGGGATATCCAACTACTTCCCATTCCAAACCTGAGACCCTTCCGATAGCATGAGATGTGATATCTCAATGCTTCAAAAACCAAACATGAGAACCATCCTATAACATGAGATGTGAAATCCAAATCCTTCCCTTCCCAAACCTGAGACTCTTCCTATAGCATGAGATGTGATATCTCAATGCTTCTACCAAACCTGAGACCCTTCCTATAGCATGAGATGTGATATCCAACTCCTTCCCATTCCAATCCTGAGACCCTTCCTATAGCATGAGATGTGATATCCAACTCCTTCCCATTCCAATCCTGAGACCCTTCCTATAACATGAGATGGTATGTCTCAATGCTTCTAATACCAAACCTGAGATTCTTCCTATGGCATGAGATGTCATATAAAACTCCTTCCCATTCCATTCCTGAGACCCTTCCTATAGCATGAGATGTGATATCCAACTCCTTCCCATTCCAATCCTGAGAACCTTCCTATAGCATGAGATGTGATATCTCAATGCTTCTAAGACCAAACCTGAGATCCTTCCTATAACATGAGATGTGATATCCAAATCCTTCCCCTTCCAACCCTGAGACCCTTCCTATACCATGAGATGTGATATCTCAATGCTTCTAATACCAAACCTGGGACCCGTCCTATAACATGAGATATGATATCCAAATCCTTCCCCTTCCAAACCTGAGACCCTTCCTTTAGCATGAAATGTGATATCCAAATCCTTCCCATTCCAATCCTAAAACCCTTCCTATAGCATGAGATGTGATATCTCAATGTTTCTAATAAAAAACCTTAGACCCTTCCTATAGCAAGAGATGTGATATCCAAATCCTTCCCATTCCAATCCTGAGACCCTTCCTATAACATGAGATGTGATATCCAACTCCTTCCCATTCCAACCTGAGACCCTATAGTATGAGAAGGGATATCCAACTCCTTCCCAATCCAATCCTGAGACCCTTCCGATAGCAGAGATGTGATATCTCAATGCTTATACCAAACCTGAGACCCTTCCTATGGCATGAGATGTGATATCCAAATCCTTCACATTCCAATCCGGAGACCCTTCCTATAGCATGAGATGTGATATCCCAATGCTTCTAATACCAAACCTGAGATCCTTCCTATAACATGAGATGTGATATCCAACTACTTCCCATTCCAAACCTGAGACCCTTCCGATAGCATGAGATGTGATATCTCAATGCTTCAAAAACCAAACATGAGAACCATCCTATAACATGAGATGTGAAATCCAAATCCTTCCCTTCCCAAACCTGAGACTCTTCCTATAGCATGAGATGTGATATCTCAATGCTTCTACCAAACCTGAAACCCTTCCTATAGCATGAGATGTGATATCCAACTCCTTCCCATTCCAATCCTGACACACTTCCTATAGCATGAGATGTGATATCTCAATGCTTCTAATACCAAACCTGAGACCCGTCCTATAACATGAGATGTGATATCCAAATCCTTCCCCTTCCAAACCTGAGACCCTTCCTTTAGCATGAGATGTGATATCCAGCTCCTCCCATTCCAATCCTGAGACCCTTCCGATAGCATGAGATGTGATATCTCAATGCTTCTAATATCAAAACTGAGACCCTCCCTATAGCATGATATGTGATATCTAAGTCCTTCCCATTCCAATCCTGAGACCCTTCCAATAGCAGAGATGTGATATCTCAATGCTTATACCAAACCTGAGACCCTTCCTATAGCATGAGATGTGATATCCAACTCCTTCCCATTCCAATCCTGAGACCCTTCCTATAGCATGAGATGTGATATCTCAATGCTTCTACCAAAACTGAGACCCTTCCTTTAGCATGAGATGTGATATCCAACTCCTTCCCATAACAATCCTGAGACCCTTCCTATAGCATGAGATGTGATATCTCAATGCTTCTAATACCAAACCTGAGATCCTTCCTATAACATGAGATGTGATATCCAACTCCTTCCCATTCCAATCCTGGGACCCTTCCTATAGCATGAGATGTGATATCTCAATGCTTCTAATACCAAACCTGAGATCCTTCCGATAGCATGAGTTGTGATTTCTCAATGCTTCTAATACCAAACCTGAGATCCTTCCTATAACATGAGATGTGATATCCAAATCCTTCCCCTTCCAAACCTGAGACCCTCCCTTTAGCATGAGATGTGATATCCAACTTCTTCCCATTCCAATCCTGATACCCTTCTGATAGCATGAGATGTGATATCTCAATGCCTCTAATACCAAACCTGAGATCCTACCTCTAACATGAAATGTGATAGCCCACTCCTTCCCTTTCCAAACCTGAGAGCCTTCCTACAGCATGAGATATGATATCCAAGTCCTTCCCATTCCAATCCTGAGACCCTTCCTATAACATGAGATGTGATATCCAACTCCTTCCTATTCCAACCTGAGACCCTTCCTATAGCATGAGATGGGATATCCAACTCCTTCCAAATCCAATTCTGATACCCTTCCGATAGCATGAGATGTGATATCCCAATGCTTCTACAAAACCTGAGACCCATACCATGGCATGAGATGTGATATCAAACTCCCGTCCTATACCATGAGACTTGATATCTGAATGCTTCTAATACCAAACCTGAGACCGGTCCAATAACATGAGATGTGATATCCAAATCCTTCCCCTTCCAAACCTTAGACCCTTCCTTTATCATGAGATGTGATATCCAACGCCTTCCCATTCCATTCCTGAGACCCTTCCTATAGCATGAGATGTGATATCGCAATGCTTCTAATACCAAACCTGAGACCCTTCCTATAACATGAGATGTGATATCCAAGTCCTTCCCATTCCAATCCTGAGACCCTTCCTATAGCATGAGATGTGATATCTCAATGCTTCTAATACCAAACCTGAGACCCTTCCTATAACATGAATTGTGATATCCAAGTCCTTCCCATTCCAATCCTGAGACCCTTCCGATAGCAGAGATGTGATATCTCAATGCTTATACCAAACCTGAGACCCTTCCGATAGCATGAGATGTGATATCTCAATGCTTCTAATACCAAACCTGTGATCCTTCCTATAACATGAGATGTGATATCCAAATCCTTCCCCTTCCAAACCTGAGACCCTCCCTTTAGCATGAGATGTGATATCCAACTCCTTCCCATTCCAATCCTGAGACCCTTCTGATAGCATGAGATGTGATATCTCAATGCCTCTAATACCAAACCTGAGATCCTTCCGATAGCATGAGATGTGATATCTCAATGCTTCTAATACCGAACCTGAGATCCTTCCTATAACATGAGATGTGATATCCAAATCCTTCACCTTCCAAACCTGAGACCCTCCCTTTAGCATGAGATGTGATATCCAAGTCCTTCCCATTCCAGTCCTGAGACCCTTCCTATAACATGAGATGGTATGTCTCAATGCTTCTAATACCAAACCTGAGACCCTTCCTATGGCATGAGATGTCATATACAACTCCTTCCATTCCAATCCTGAGACCCTTCCTATAGCATGAGATGTGATATCTCAATGCTTCTAATACCAAACCTGAGATCCTTCCTATAACATGAGATGTGATATCCAAATCCTTCCCCTTCCGAACCGTAGACCCTCCCTTTAGCATGAAATGTGATATCCAACTCCTTCCCATTCCAATCCTGAGACCCTTCTGATAGCATGAGATGTGATATCTCAATGCTTCTAATACCAAACTTGTGATCCTTCCTATAACATGAGATGTGATATCCAAATCCTTCCCCTTCCAAACCTGAGACCCTCCCTTTAGCATGAGATGTGATATCCAACTCCTTCCCATTCCAATCCTGAGACACTTCTGATAGCATGAGATGTGATATCTCAATGCCTCTAATACCAAACCTGAGATCCTTCCGATAGCATGAGATGTGATATCTCAATGCTTCTAATACCGAACCTGAGATCCTTCCTATAACATGAGATGTGATATCCAAATCCTTCACCTTCCAAACCTGAGACCCTCCCTTTAGCATGAGATGTGATATCCAAGTCCTTCCCATTCCAATCCTGAGACCCTTCCGATAGCAGAGATGTGATATCTCAATGCTTATACCAAACCTGAGACCCTTCCTATGGCATGAGATGTCATATCCAACTCCTTCCCATTCCAATCCTGAGACCCTTCTGATAGCATGAGATGTGATATCTCAATGCTTCTAATACCAAACTTGAGATCCTACCTCTGACATGAAATGTGATATCCAACTCCTTCCCTTTCCAAACGTGAGACCCTCCCTATAGCATGAGATGTGATATCCAAGTCCTTCCCATTCCAGTCCTGAGACCCTTCCTATACCATGAGACTTGATATCTGAATGCTTCTAATACCAAACCTGAGACCGGTCCAATAACATGAGATGTGATATCCAAATCCTTCCCCTTCCAAACCTTAGACCCTTCCTTTATCATGAGATGTGATATCCAACTCCTTCCCATTCCATTCCTGAGACCCTTCCTATAGCATGAGATGTGATATCGCAATGCTTCTAATACCAAACCTGAGACCCTTCCTATAACATGAGATGTGATATCCAAGTCCTTCCCATTCCAATCCTGAGACCCTTCCTATAGCATGAGATGTGATATCTCAATGCTTCTAATACCAAACCTGAGACCCTTCCTATAACATGAATTGTGATATCCAAGTCCTTCCCATTCCAATCCTGAGACCCTTCCGATAGCAGAGATGTGATATCTCAATGCTTATACCAAACCTGAGACCCTTCCGATAGCATGAGATGTGATATCTCAATGCTTCTAATACCAAACCTGAGATCCTTCCTATAACATGAGATGTGATATCCAAATCCTTCCCCTTCCGAACCGTAGACCCTCCCTTTAGCATGAAATGTGATATCCAACTCCTTACCATTCCAATCCTGAGACCCTTCTGATAGCATGAGATGTGATATCTCAATGCTTCTAATACCAAACCTGTGATCCTTCCTATAACATGAGATGTGATATCCAAATCCTTCCCCTTCCAAACCTGAGACCCTCCCTTTAGCATGAGATGTGATATCCAACTCCTTCCCATTCCAATCCTGAGACCCTTCTGATAGCATGAGATGTGATATCTCAATGCCTCTAATACCAAACCTGAGATCCTTCCGATAGCATGAGATGTGATATCTCAATGCTTCTAATACCGAACCTGAGATCCTTCCTATAACATGAGATGTGATATCCAAATCCTTCACCTTCCAAACCTGAGACCCTCCCTTTAGCATGAGATGTGATATCCAAGTCCTTCCCATTCCAATCCTGAGACCCTTCCGATAGCAGAGATGTGATATCTCAATGCTTATACCAAAACTGAGACCCTTCCTATGGCATGAGATGTCATATACAACTCCTTCCCATTCCAATCCTGAGACCCTTCTGATAGCATGAGATGTGATATCTCAATGCCTCTAATACCAAACTTGAGATCCTACCTCTGACATGAAATGTGATATCCAACTCCTTCCCTTTCCAAACGTGAGACCCTCCCTATAGCATGAGATGTGATATCCAAGTCCTTCCCATTCCAGTCCTGAGACCCTTCCTATAACATGAGATGTGATATCTCAATGCTTCTAATATCAAACCTGAGACCCTTCCTATAACATAAGATGGGATATCCAACTCCTTCCCATTCCAATCCTGAGACCCTTCCGATAGCAGAGATGTGATATCTCAATGCTTATACCAAACCTGAGACCCTTCCTATGGCATGAGATGTCATATACAACTCCTTCCCATTCCAATCCTGAGACCCTTCCTATAGCATGAGATGTGATATATCAATGCTTATATCAAACCTGAGACCATTCCTATAGCAGAAGATGTGATATCCAACTCCTTCCCATTCCAATCCTGAGACCCTTCCTATAACATGAGATGTGATGTCTCAATGCTTCTAATACCAAACCTGAGATCCTTCCTATGGCATGAGATGTCATATAAAACTCCTTCCCATTCCAATCCTGAGACCGTTCTGATAGCATGAGATGTGATATTTCAATGCTTCTAATACCAAACCTGAGATCCTTCCGATAGCATGAGATGTGATATCTCAATTCTTCTAATACCAAACCTGAGATCATTCCTATAACACGAGATGTGATATCCAAATCCTTCTTCTTCCAAAACTGAGACCCTCTCTTTAGCATGAGATGTGATATCAAACTCCTTCCCATTCCAATCCTGAGACCCTTCTGATAGCATGAGATGTGATATCTCAATGCCTCTAATACCAAACCTGAGATCCTACCTCTAACATGAAATGTGATACCCAACTCCTTCCCCTTCCAAACCTGAGAGCCTTCCTATAGCATGAGATGTGATATCGAAGTATTTCCCATTCCAATCCTGAGACCTTTCCTATAACATGAGATGTGAAATCCAACTCCTTCCCATTCCAACCTGAGACCCTTCCTATAGCATGAGATGGGATATCCAACTACTTCCCATTCCAAACCTGAGACCCTTCCGATAGCATGAGTTGTGATATCTCAATGCTTCAAAAACCAAACATGAGAACCATCCTATAACATGAGATGTGAAATCCAAATCCTTCCCTTCCCAAACCTGAGACTCTTCCTATAGCATGAGATGTGATATCTCAATGCTTCTACCAAACCTGAGACCCTTCCTATAGCATGAGATGTGATATCCAACTCCTTCCCATTCCAATCCTGAGACCCTTCCTATAGCATGAGATGTGATATCCAACTCCTTCCCATTCCAATCCTGAGACCCTTCCTATAACATGAGATGGTATGTCTCAATGCTTCTAATACCAAACCTGAGATTCTTCCTATGGCATGAGATGTCATATAAAACTCCTTCCCATTCCATTCCTGAGACCCTTCCTATAGCATGAGATGTGATATCCAACTCCTTCCCATTCCAATCCTGAGAACCTTCCTATAGCATGAGATGTGATATCTCAATGCTTCTAAGACCAAACCTGAGATCCTTCCTATAACATGAGATGTGATATCCAAATCCTTCCCCTTCCAACCCTGAGACCCTTCCTATACCATGAGATGTGATATCTCAATGCTTCTAATACCAAACCTGTGATCCTTCCTATAACATGAGATGTGATATCCAAATCCTTCCCCTTCCAAACCTGAGACCCTCCCTTTAGCATGAGATGTGATATCCAACTCCTTCCCATTCCAATCCTGAGACCCTTCCGATAGCATGAGATGTGATATCTCAATGCCTCTAATACCAAACCTGAGATCCTTCCGATAGCATGAGATGTGATATCTCAATGCTTCTAATACCGAACCTGAGATCCTTCCTATAACATGAGATGTGATATCCAAATCCTTCACCTTCCAAACCTGAGACCCTCCCTTTAGCATGAGATGTGATATCCAAGTCCTTCCCATTCCAGTCCTGAGACCATTCCTATAACATGAGATGTGATATCTCCATGCTTCTAATATCAAACCTGAGACCCTTCCTATAACATAAGATGGGATATCCAACTCCTTCCCATTCCAATCCTGAGACCCTTCCGATAGCAGAGATGTGATATCTCAATGCTTATACCAAACCTGAGACCCTTCCTATGGCATGAGATGTCATATACAACTCCTTCCCATTCCAATCCTGAGAACCTTCTGATAGCATGAGATGTGATATCTCAATGCCTCTAATACCAAACTTGAGATCCTACCTCTGACATGAAATGTGATATCCAACTCCTTCCCTTTCCAAACGTGAGACCCTCCCTATAGCATGAGATGTGATATCCAAGTCCTTCCCATTCCAGTCCTGAGACCCTTCCTATAACATGAGATGTGATATCTCAATGCTTCTAATATCAAACCTGAGACCCTTCCTATAACATAAGATGGGATATCCAACTCCTTCCCATTCCAATCCTGAGACCCTTCCGATAGCAGAGATGTGATATCGCAATGCTTATACCACACCTGAGACCCTTCCTATGGCATGAGATGTCATATACAACTCCTTCCCATTCCAATCCTGAGACCCTTCCTATAGCATGAGATGTGATATATCAATGCTTATACCAAACCTGAGACCATTCCTATAGCATAAGATGTGATATCCAACTCCTTCCCATTCCAATCCTGAGACCCTTCCTATAACATGAGATGTGATGTCTCAATGCTTCTAATACCAAACCTGAGATCCTTCCTATGGCATGAGATGTCATATAAAACTCCTTCCCATTCCAATCCTGAGACCGTTCTGATAGCATGAGATGTGATATTTCAATGCTTCTAATACCAAACCTGAGATCCTTCCGATAGCATGAGATGTGATATCTCAATTCTTCTAATACCGAACCTGAGATCCTTCCTATAACTTGAGATGTGATATCCAAATCCTTCACCTCCTAAACCTGAGACCCTCCCTTTAGCATGAGATGTGATATCCAAGTCCTTCCCATTCCAGTCCTGAGACCCTTCCTATAACATGAGATGTGATGTCTCAATGCTTCTAATACCAAACCTGAGATCCTTCCTATGGCATGAGATGTCATATAAAACTCCTTCCCATTCCAATCCTGAGACCGTTCTGATAGCATGAGATGTGATATTTCAATGCTTCTAATACCAAACCTGAGATCCTTCCGATAGCATGAGATGTGATATCTCAATTCTTCTAATACCGAACCTGAGATCCTTCCTATAACACGAGATGTGATATCCAAATCCTTCCCCTTCCAAAACTGAGACCCTCTCTTTAGCATGAGATGTGATATCAAACTCCTTCCCATTCCAATCCTGAGACCCTTCTGATAGCATGAGATGTGATATCTCAATGCCTCTAATACCAAACCTGAGATCCTACCTCTAACATGAAATGTGATACCCAACTCCTTCCCCTTCCAAACCTGAGAGCCTTCCTATAGCATGAGATGTGATATCGAAGTATTTCCCATTCCAATCCTGAGACCTTTCCTATAACATGAGATGTGAAATCCAACTCCTTCCCATTCCAACCTGAGACCCTTCCTATAGCATGAGATGGGATATCCAACTACTTCCCATTCCAAACCTGAGACCCTTCCGATAGCATGAGATGTGATATCTCAATGCTTCAAAAACCAAACATGAGAACCATCCTATAACATGAGATGTGAAATCCAAATCCTTCCCTTCCCAAACCTGAGACTCTTCCTATAGCATGAGATGTGATATCTCAATGCTTCTACCAAACCTGAGACCCTTCCTATAGCATGAGATGTGATATCCAACTCCTTCCCATTCCAATCCTGAGACCCTTCCTATAGCATGAGATGTGATATCCAACTCCTTCCCATTCCAATCCTGAGACCCTTCCTATAACATGAGATGGTATGTCTCAATGCTTCTAATACCAAACCTGAGATTCTTCCTATGGCATGAGATGTCATATAAAACTCCTTCCCATTCCATTCCTGAGACCCTTCCTATAGCATGAGATGTGATATCCAACTCCTTCCCATTCCAATCCTGAGAACCTTCCTATAGCATGAGATGTGATATCTCAATGCTTCTAAGACCAAACCTGAGATCCTTCCTATAACATGAGATGTGATATCCAAATCCTTCCCCTTCCAACCCTGAGACCCTTCCTATACCATGAGATGTGATATCTCAATGCTTCTAATACCAAACCTGGGACCCGTCCTATAACATGAGATATGATATCCAAATCCTTCCCCTTCCAAACCTGAGACCCTTCCTTTAGCATGAAATGTGATATCCAAATCCTTCCCATTCCAATCCTAAAACCCTTCCTATAGCATGAGATGTGATATCTCAATGTTTCTAATAAAAAACCTTAGACCCTTCCTATAGCAAGAGATGTGATATCCAAATCCTTCCCATTCCAATCCTGAGACCCTTCCTATAACATGAGATGTGATATCCAACTCCTTCCCATTCCAACCTGAGACCCTATAGTATGAGAAGGGATATCCAACTCCTTCCCAATCCAATCCTGAGACCCTTCCGATAGCAGAGATGTGATATCTCAATGCTTATACCAAACCTGAGACCCTTCCTATGGCATGAGATGTGATATCCAAATCCTTCACATTCCAATCCGGAGACCCTTCCTATAGCATGAGATGTGATATCCCAATGCTTCTAATACCAAACCTGAGATCCTTCCTATAACATGAGATGTGATATCCAACTACTTCCCATTCCAAACCTGAGACCCTTCCGATAGCATGAGATGTGATATCTCAATGCTTCAAAAACCAAACATGAGAACCATCCTATAACATGAGATGTGAAATCCAAATCCTTCCCTTCCCAAACCTGAGACTCTTCCTATAGCATGAGATGTGATATCTCAATGCTTCTACCAAACCTGAAACCCTTCCTATAGCATGAGATGTGATATCCAACTCCTTCCCATTCCAATCCTGACACACTTCCTATAGCATGAGATGTGATATCTCAATGCTTCTAATACCAAACCTGAGACCCGTCCTATAACATGAGATGTGATATCCAAATCCTTCCCCTTCCAAACCTGAGACCCTTCCTTTAGCATGAGATGTGATATCCAGCTCCTCCCATTCCAATCCTGAGACCCTTCCGATAGCATGAGATGTGATATCTCAATGCTTCTAATATCAAAACTGAGACCCTCCCTATAGCATGATATGTGATATCTAAGTCCTTCCCATTCCAATCCTGAGACCCTTCCAATAGCAGAGATGTGATATCTCAATGCTTATACCAAACCTGAGACCCTTCCTATAGCATGAGATGTGATATCCAACTCCTTCCCATTCCAATCCTGAGACCCTTCCTATAGCATGAGATGTGATATCTCAATGCTTCTACCAAAACTGAGACCCTTCCTTTAGCATGAGATGTGATATCCAACTCCTTCCCATAACAATCCTGAGACCCTTCCTATAGCATGAGATGTGATATCTCAATGCTTCTAATACCAAACCTGAGATCCTTCCTATAACATGAGATGTGATATCCAACTCCTTCCCATTCCAATCCTGGGACCCTTCCTATAGCATGAGATGTGATATCTCAATGCTTCTAATACCAAACCTGAGATCCTTCCGATAGCATGAGTTGTGATTTCTCAATGCTTCTAATACCAAACCTGAGATCCTTCCTATAACATGAGATGTGATATCCAAATCCTTCCCCTTCCAAACCTGAGACCCTCCCTTTAGCATGAGATGTGATATCCAACTTCTTCCCATTCCAATCCTGATACCCTTCTGATAGCATGAGATGTGATATCTCAATGCCTCTAATACCAAACCTGAGATCCTACCTCTAACATGAAATGTGATAGCCCACTCCTTCCCTTTCCAAACCTGAGAGCCTTCCTACAGCATGAGATATGATATCCAAGTCCTTCCCATTCCAATCCTGAGACCCTTCCTATAACATGAGATGTGATATCCAACTCCTTCCTATTCCAACCTGAGACCCTTCCTATAGCATGAGATGGGATATCCAACTCCTTCCAAATCCAATTCTGATACCCTTCCGATAGCATGAGATGTGATATCCCAATGCTTCTACAAAACCTGAGACCCATACCATGGCATGAGATGTGATATCAAACTCCCGTCCTATACCATGAGACTTGATATCTGAATGCTTCTAATACCAAACCTGAGACCGGTCCAATAACATGAGATGTGATATCCAAATCCTTCCCCTTCCAAACCTTAGACCCTTCCTTTATCATGAGATGTGATATCCAACGCCTTCCCATTCCATTCCTGAGACCCTTCCTATAGCATGAGATGTGATATCGCAATGCTTCTAATACCAAACCTGAGACCCTTCCTATAACATGAGATGTGATATCCAAGTCCTTCCCATTCCAATCCTGAGACCCTTCCTATAGCATGAGATGTGATATCTCAATGCTTCTAATACCAAACCTGAGACCCTTCCTATAACATGAATTGTGATATCCAAGTCCTTCCCATTCCAATCCTGAGACCCTTCCGATAGCAGAGATGTGATATCTCAATGCTTATACCAAACCTGAGACCCTTCCGATAGCATGAGATGTGATATCTCAATGCTTCTAATACCAAACCTGTGATCCTTCCTATAACATGAGATGTGATATCCAAATCCTTCCCCTTCCAAACCTGAGACCCTCCCTTTAGCATGAGATGTGATATCCAACTCCTTCCCATTCCAATCCTGAGACCCTTCTGATAGCATGAGATGTGATATCTCAATGCCTCTAATACCAAACCTGAGATCCTTCCGATAGCATGAGATGTGATATCTCAATGCTTCTAATACCGAACCTGAGATCCTTCCTATAACATGAGATGTGATATCCAAATCCTTCACCTTCCAAACCTGAGACCCTCCCTTTAGCATGAGATGTGATATCCAAGTCCTTCCCATTCCAGTCCTGAGACCCTTCCTATAACATGAGATGGTATGTCTCAATGCTTCTAATACCAAACCTGAGACCCTTCCTATGGCATGAGATGTCATATACAACTCCTTCCATTCCAATCCTGAGACCCTTCCTATAGCATGAGATGTGATATCTCAATGCTTCTAATACCAAACCTGAGATCCTTCCTATAACATGAGATGTGATATCCAAATCCTTCCCCTTCCGAACCGTAGACCCTCCCTTTAGCATGAAATGTGATATCCAACTCCTTCCCATTCCAATCCTGAGACCCTTCTGATAGCATGAGATGTGATATCTCAATGCTTCTAATACCAAACTTGTGATCCTTCCTATAACATGAGATGTGATATCCAAATCCTTCCCCTTCCAAACCTGAGACCCTCCCTTTAGCATGAGATGTGATATCCAACTCCTTCCCATTCCAATCCTGAGACACTTCTGATAGCATGAAGTGTGATATCTCAATGCCTCTAATACCAAACCTGAGATCCTTCCGATAGCATGAGATGTGATATCTCAATGCTTCTAATACCGAACCTGAGATCCTTCCTATAACATGAGATGTGATATCCAAATCCTTCACCTTCCAAACCTGAGACCCTCCCTTTAGCATGAGATGTGATATCCAAGTCCTTCCCATTCCAATCCTGAGACCCTTCCGATAGCAGAGATGTGATGTCTCAATGCTTATACCAAACCTGAGACCCTTCCTATGGCATGAGATGTCATATCCAACTCCTTCCCATTCCAATCCTGAGACCCTTCTGATAGCATGAGATGTGATATCTCAATGCTTCTAATACCAAACTTGAGATCCTACCTCTGACATGAAATGTGATATCCAACTCCTTCCCTTTCCAAACGTGAGACCCTCCCTATAGCATGAGATGTGATATCCAAGTCCTTCCCATTCCAGTCCTGAGACCCTTCCTATACCATGAGACTTGATATCTGAATGCTTCTAATACCAAACCTGAGACCGGTCCAATAACATGAGATGTGATATCCAAATCCTTCCCCTTCCAAACCTTAGACCCTTCCTTTATCATGAGATGTGATATCCAACTCCTTCCCATTCCATTCCTGAGACCCTTCCTATAGCATGAGATGTGATATCGCAATGCTTCTAATACCAAACCTGAGACCCTTCCTATAACATGAGATGTGATATCCAAGTCCTTCCCATTCCAATCCTGAGACCCTTCCTATAGCATGAGATGTGATATCTCAATGCTTCTAATACCAAACCTGAGACCCTTCCTATAACATGAATTGTGATATCCAAGTCCTTCCCATTCCAATCCTGAGACCCTTCCGATAGCAGAGATGTGATATCTCAATGCTTATACCAAACCTGAGACCCTTCCGATAGCATGAGATGTGATATCTCAATGCTTCTAATACCAAACCTGAGATCCTTCCTATAACATGAGATGTGATAT
Organism: Ambystoma mexicanum; assembly: GCF_040938575.1. Taxonomy (NCBI): domain Eukaryota; kingdom Metazoa; phylum Chordata; class Amphibia; order Caudata; family Ambystomatidae; genus Ambystoma; species Ambystoma mexicanum. The sequence continues at coordinate 2,446,643 of NW_027182436.1, read as the reverse complement.
CCAAATCCTTCCCCTTCCGAACCGTAGACCCTCCCTTTAGCATGAAATGTGATATCCAACTCCTTACCATTCCAATCCTGAGACCCTTCTGATAGCATGAGATGTGATATCTCAATGCTTCTAATACCAAACCTGTGATCCTTCCTATAACATGAGATGTGATATCCAAATCCTTCCCCTTCCAAACCTGAGACCCTCCCTTTAGCATGAGATGTGATATCCAACTCCTTCCCATTCCAATCCTGAGACCCTTCTGATAGCATGAGATGTGATATCTCAATGCCTCTAATACCAAACCTGAGATCCTTCCGATAGCATGAGATGTGATATCTCAATGCTTCTAATACCGAACCTGAGATCCTTCCTATAACATGAGATGTGATATCCAAATCCTTCACCTTCCAAACCTGAGACCCTCCCTTTAGCATGAGATGTGATATCCAAGTCCTTCCCATTCCAATCCTGAGACCCTTCCGATAGCAGAGATGTGATATCTCAATGCTTATACCAAAACTGAGACCCTTCCTATGGCATGAGATGTCATATACAACTCCTTCCCATTCCAATCCTGAGACCCTTCTGATAGCATGAGATGTGATATCTCAATGCCTCTAATACCAAACTTGAGATCCTACCTCTGACATGAAATGTGATATCCAACTCCTTCCCTTTCCAAACGTGAGACCCTCCCTATAGCATGAGATGTGATATCCAAGTCCTTCCCATTCCAGTCCTGAGACCCTTCCTATAACATGAGATGTGATATCTCAATGCTTCTAATATCAAACCTGAGACCCTTCCTATAACATAAGATGGGATATCCAACTCCTTCCCATTCCAATCCTGAGACCCTTCCGATAGCAGAGATGTGATATCTCAATGCTTATACCAAACCTGAGACCCTTCCTATGGCATGAGATGTCATATACAACTCCTTCCCATTCCAATCCTGAGACCCTTCCTATAGCATGAGATGTGATATATCAATGCTTATACCAAACCTGAGACCATTCCTATAGCAGAAGATGTGATATCCAACTCCTTCCCATTCCAATCCTGAGACCCTTCCTATAACATGAGATGTGATGTCTCAATGCTTCTAATACCAAACCTGAGATCCTTCCTATGGCATGAGATGTCATATAAAACTCCTTCCCATTCCAATCCTGAGACCGTTCTGATAGCATGAGATGTGATATTTCAATGCTTCTAATACCAAACCTGAGATCCTTCCGATAGCATGAGATGTGATATCTCAATTCTTCTAATACCAAACCTGAGATCATTCCTATAACACGAGATGTGATATCCAAATCCTTCTTCTTCCAAAACTGAGACCCTCTCTTTAGCATGAGATGTGATATCAAACTCCTTCCCATTCCAATCCTGAGACCCTTCTGATAGCATGAGATGTGATATCTCAATGCCTCTAATACCAAACCTGAGATCCTACCTCTAACATGAAATGTGATACCCAACTCCTTCCCCTTCCAAACCTGAGAGCCTTCCTATAGCATGAGATGTGATATCGAAGTATTTCCCATTCCAATCCTGAGACCTTTCCTATAACATGAGATGTGAAATCCAACTCCTTCCCATTCCAACCTGAGACCCTTCCTATAGCATGAGATGGGATATCCAACTACTTCCCATTCCAAACCTGAGACCCTTCCGATAGCATGAGTTGTGATATCTCAATGCTTCAAAAACCAAACATGAGAACCATCCTATAACATGAGATGTGAAATCCAAATCCTTCCCTTCCCAAACCTGAGACTCTTCCTATAGCATGAGATGTGATATCTCAATGCTTCTACCAAACCTGAGACCCTTCCTATAGCATGAGATGTGATATCCAACTCCTTCCCATTCCAATCCTGAGACCCTTCCTATAGCATGAGATGTGATATCCAACTCCTTCCCATTCCAATCCTGAGACCCTTCCTATAACATGAGATGGTATGTCTCAATGCTTCTAATACCAAACCTGAGATTCTTCCTATGGCATGAGATGTCATATAAAACTCCTTCCCATTCCATTCCTGAGACCCTTCCTATAGCATGAGATGTGATATCCAACTCCTTCCCATTCCAATCCTGAGAACCTTCCTATAGCATGAGATGTGATATCTCAATGCTTCTAAGACCAAACCTGAGATCCTTCCTATAACATGAGATGTGATATCCAAATCCTTCCCCTTCCAACCCTGAGACCCTTCCTATACCATGAGATGTGATATCTCAATGCTTCTAATACCAAACCTGGGACCCGTCCTATAACATGAGATATGATATCCAAATCCTTCCCCTTCCAAACCTGAGACCCTTCCTTTAGCATGAGATGTGATATCCAAATCCTTCCCATTCCAATCCTAAAACCCTTCCTATAGCATGAGATGTGATATCTCAATGTTTCTAATAAAAAACCTTAGACCCTTCCTATAGCAAGAGATGTGATATCCAAATCCTTCCCATTCCAATCCTGAGACCCTTCCTATAACGTGAGATGTGATATCCAACTCCTTCCCATTCCAACCTGAGACCCTATAGTATGAGAAGGGATATCCAACTCCTTCCCAATCCAATCCTGAGACCCTTACGATAGCAGAGATGTGATATCTCAATGCTTATACCAAACCTGAGACCCTTCCTATGGCATGAGATGTGATATCCAAATCCTTCACATTCCAATCCGGAGACCCTTCCTATAGCATGAGATGTGATATCCCAATGCTTCTAATACCAAACCTGAGATCCTTCCTATAACATGAGATGTGATATCCAACTACTTCCCATTCCAAACCTGAGACCCTTCCGATAGCATGAGATGTGATATCTCAATGCTTCAAAAACCAAACATGAGAACCATCCTATAACATGAGATGTGAAATCCAAATCCTTCCCTTCCCAAACCTGAGACTCTTCCTATAGCATGAGATGTGATATCTCAATGCTTCTACCAAACCTGAAACCCTTCCTATAGCATGAGATGTGATATCCAACTCCTTCCCATTCCAATCCTGACACACTTCCTATAGCATGAGATGTGATATCTCAATGCTTCTAATACCAAACCTGAGACCCGTCCTATAACATGAGATGTGATATCCAAATCCTTCCCCTTCCAAACCTGAGACCCTTCCTTTAGCATGAGATGTGATATCCAGCTCCTCCCATTCCAATCCTGAGACCCTTCCGATAGCATGAGATGTGATATCTCAATGCTTCTAATATCAAAACTGAGACCCTCCCTATTGCATGATATGTGATATCTAAGTCCTTCCCATTCCAATCCTGAGACCCTTCCAATAGCAGAGATGTGATATCTCAATGCTTATACCAAACCTGAGACCCTTCCTATAGCATGAGATGTGATATCCAACTCCTTCCCATTCCAATCCTGAGACCCTTCCTATAGCATGAGATGTGATATCTCAATGCTTCTACCAAAACTGAGACCCTTCCTTTAGCATGAGATGTGATATCCAACTCCTTCCCATAACAATCCTGAGACCCTTCCTATAGCATGAGATGTGATATCTCAATGCTTCTAATACCAAACCTGAGATCCTTCCTATAACATGAGATGTGATATCCAACTCCTTCCCATTCCAATCCTGGGACCCTTCCTATAGCATGAGATGTGATATCTCAATGCTTCTAATACCAAACCTGAGATCCTTCCGATAGCATGAGTTGTGATTTCTCAATGCTTCTAATACCAAACCTGAGATCCTTCCTATAACATGAGATGTGATATCCAAATCCTTCCCCTTCCAAACCTGAGACCCTCCCTTTAGCATGAGATGTGATATCCAACTTCTTCCCATTCCAATCCTGATACCCTTCTGATAGCATGAGATGTGATATCTCAATGCCTCTAATACCAAACCTGAGATCCTACCTCTAACATGAAATGTGATAGCCCACTCCTTCCCTTTCCAAACCTGAGAGCCTTCCTACAGCATGAGATATGATATCCAAGTCCTTCCCATTCCAATCCTGAGACCCTTCCTATAACATGAGATGTGATATCCAACTCCTTCCTATTCCAACCTGAGACCCTTCCTATAGCATGAGATGGGATATCCAACTCCTTCCAAATCCAATTCTGATACCCTTCCGATAGCATGAGATGTGATATCCCAATGCTTCTACAAAACCTGAGACCCATACCATGGCATGAGATGTGATATCAAACTCCCGTCCTATACCATGAGACTTGATATCTGAATGCTTCTAATACCAAACCTGAGACCGGTCCAATAACATGAGATGTGATATCCAAATCCTTCCCCTTCCAAACCTTAGACCCTTCCTTTATCATGAGATGTGATATCCAACGCCTTCCCATTCCATTCCTGAGACCCTTCCTATAGCATGAGATGTGATATCGCAATGCTTCTAATACCAAACCTGAGACCCTTCCTATAACATGAGATGTGATATCCAAGTCCTTCCCATTCCAATCCTGAGACCCTTCCTATAGCATGAGATGTGATATCTCAATGCTTCTAATACCAAACCTGAGACCCTTCCTATAACATGAATTGTGATATCCAAGTCCTTCCCATTCCAATCCTGAGACCCTTCCGATAGCAGAGATGTGATATCTCAATGCTTATACCAAACCTGAGACCCTTCCGATAGCATGAGATGTGATATCTCAATGCTTCTAATACCAAACCTGTGATCCTTCCTATAACATGAGATGTGATATCCAAATCCTTCCCCTTCCAAACCTGAGACCCTCCCTTTAGCATGAGATGTGATATCCAACTCCTTCCCATTCCAATCCTGAGACCCTTCTGATAGCATGAGATGTGATATCTCAATGCTTCTAATACCAAACCTGAGATCCTTCCGATAGCATGAGATGTGATATCTCAATGCTTCTAATACCGAACCTGAGATCCTTCCTATAACATGAGATGTGATATCCAAATCCTTCACCTTCCAAACCTGAGACCCTCCCTTTAGCATGAGATGTGATATCCAAGTCCTTCCCATTCCAGTCCTGAGACCCTTCCTATAACATGAGATGGTATGTCTCAATGCTTCTAATACCAAACCTGAGACCCTTCCTATGGCATGAGATGTCATATACAACTCCTTCCATTCCAATCCTGAGACCCTTCCTATAGTATGAGATGTGATATCTCAATGCTTCTAATACCAAACCTGAGATCCTTCCTATAACATGAGATGTGATATCCAAATCCTTCCCCTTCCGAACCGTAGACCCTCCCTTTAGCATGAAATGTGATATCCAACTCCTTCCCATTCCAATCCTGAGACCCTTCTGATAGCATGAGATGTGATATCTCAATGCTTCTAATACCAAACTTGTGATCCTTCCTATAACATGAGATGTGATATCCAAATCCTTCCCCTTCCAAACCTGAGACCCTCCCTTTAGCATGAGATGTGATATCCAACTCCTTCCCATTCCAATCCTGAGACCCTTCTGATAGCATGAGATGTGATATCTCAATGCCTCTAATACCAAACCTGAGATCCTTCCGATAGCATGAGATGTGATATCTCAATGCTTCTAATACCGAACCTGAGATCCTTCCTATAACATGAGATGTGATATCCAAATCCTTCACCTTCCAAACCTGAGACCCTTCCTATAGCATGAGATGTGATATCCAACTCCTTCCCATTCCAATCCTGAGACCCTTCCTATAGCATGAGATGTGATATCTCAATGCTTCTACCAAAACTGAGACCCTTCCTTTAGCATGAGATGTGATATCCAACTCCTTCCCATAACAATCCTGAGACCCTTCCTATAGCATGAGATGTGATATCTCAATGCTTCTAATACCAAACCTGAGATCCTTCCTATAACATGAGATGTGATATCCAACTCCTTCCCATTCCAATCCTGGGACCCTTCCTATAGCATGAGATGTGATATCTCAATGCTTCTAATACCAAACCTGAGATCCTTCCGATAGCATGAGTTGTGATTTCTCAATGCTTCTAATACCAAACCTGAGATCCTTCCTATAACATGAGATGTGATATCCAAATCCTTCCCCTTCCAAACCTGAGACCCTCCCTTTAGCATGAGATGTGATATCCAACTTCTTCCCATTCCAATCCTGATACCCTTCTGATAGCATGAGATGTGATATCTCAATGCCTCTAATACCAAACCTGAGATCCTACCTCTAACATGAAATGTGATAGCCCACTCCTTCCCTTTCCAAACCTGAGAGCCTTCCTACAGCATGAGATATGATATCCAAGTCCTTCCCATTCCAATCCTGAGACCCTTCCTATAACATGAGATGTGATATCCAACTCCTTCCTATTCCAACCTGAGACCCTTCCTATAGCATGAGATGGGATATCCAACTCCTTCCAAATCCAATTCTGATACCCTTCCGATAGCATGAGATGTGATATCCCAATGCTTCTACAAAACCTGAGACCCATACCATGGCATGAGATGTGATATCAAACTCCCGTCCTATACCATGAGACTTGATATCTGAATGCTTCTAATACCAAACCTGAGACCGGTCCAATAACATGAGATGTGATATCCAAATCCTTCCCCTTCCAAACCTTAGACCCTTCCTTTATCATGAGATGTGATATCCAACGCCTTCCCATTCCATTCCTGAGACCCTTCCTATAGCATGAGATGTGATATCGCAATGCTTCTAATACCAAACCTGAGACCCTTCCTATAACATGAGATGTGATATCCAAGTCCTTCCCATTCCAATCCTGAGACCCTTCCTATAGCATGAGATGTGATATCTCAATGCTTCTAATACCAAACCTGAGACCCTTCCTATAACATGAATTGTGATATCCAAGTCCTTCCCATTCCAATCCTGAGACCCTTCCGATAGCAGAGATGTGATATCTCAATGCTTATACCAAACCTGAGACCCTTCCGATAGCATGAGATGTGATATCTCAATGCTTCTAATACCAAACCTGTGATCCTTCCTATAACATGAGATGTGATATCCAAATCCTTCCCCTTCCAAACCTGAGACCCTCCCTTTAGCATGAGATGTGATATCCAACTCCTTCCCATTCCAATCCTGAGACCCTTCTGATAGCATGAGATGTGATATCTCAATGCTTCTAATACCAAACCTGAGATCCTTCCGATAGCATGAGATGTGATATCTCAATGCTTCTAATACCGAACCTGAGATCCTTCCTATAACATGAGATGTGATATCCAAATCCTTCACCTTCCAAACCTGAGACCCTCCCTTTAGCATGAGATGTGATATCCAAGTCCTTCCCATTCCAGTCCTGAGACCCTTCCTATAACATGAGATGGTATGTCTCAATGCTTCTAATACCAAACCTGAGACCCTTCCTATGGCATGAGATGTCATATACAACTCCTTCCATTCCAATCCTGAGACCCTTCCTATAGTATGAGATGTGATATCTCAATGCTTCTAATACCAAACCTGAGATCCTTCCTATAACATGAGATGTGATATCCAAATCCTTCCCCTTCCGAACCGTAGACCCTCCCTTTAGCATGAAATGTGATATCCAACTCCTTCCCATTCCAATCCTGAGACCCTTCTGATAGCATGAGATGTGATATCTCAATGCTTCTAATACCAAACTTGTGATCCTTCCTATAACATGAGATGTGATATCCAAATCCTTCCCCTTCCAAACCTGAGACCCTCCCTTTAGCATGAGATGTGATATCCAACTCCTTCCCATTCCAATCCTGAGACCCTTCTGATAGCATGAGATGTGATATCTCAATGCCTCTAATACCAAACCTGAGATCCTTCCGATAGCATGAGATGTGATATCTCAATGCTTCTAATACCGAACCTGAGATCCTTCCTATAACATGAGATGTGATATCCAAATCCTTCACCTTCCAAACCTGAGACCCTCCCTTTAGCATGAGATGTGATATCCAAGTCCTTCCCATTCCAATCCTGAGACCCTTCCGATAGCAGAGATGTGATATCTCAATGCTTATACCAAACCTGAGACCCTTCCTATGGCATGAGATGTCATATCCAACTCCTTCCCATTCCAATCCTGAGACCCTTCTGATAGCATGAGATGTGATATCTCAATGCTTCTAATACCAAACTTGAGATCCTACCTCTGACATGAAATGTGATATCCAACTCCTTCCCTTTCCAAACGTGAGACCCTCCCTATAGCATGAGATGTGATATCCAAGTCCTTCCCATTCCAGTCCTGAGACCCTTCCTATACCATGAGACTTGATATCTGAATGCTTCTAATACCAAACCTGAGACCGGTCCAATAACATGAGATGTGATATCCAAATCCTTCCCCTTCCAAACCTTAGACCCTTCCTTTATCATGAGATGTGATATCCAACTCCTTCCCATTCCATTCCTGAGACCCTTCCTATAGCATGAGATGTGATATCGCAATGCTTCTAATACCAAACCTGAGACCATTCCTATAACATGAGATGTGATATCCAAGTCCTTCCCATTCCAATCCTGAGACCCTTCCTATAGCATGAGATGTGATATCTCAATGCTTCTAATACCAAACCTGAGACCCTTCCTATAACATGAATTGTGATATCCAAGTCCTTCCCATTCCAATCCTGAGACCCTTCCGATAGCAGAGATGTGATATCTCAATGCTTATACCAAACCTGAGACCCTTCCGATAGCATGAGATGTGATATCTCAATGCTTCTAATACCAAACCTGAGATCCTTCCTATAACATGAGATGTGATATCCAAATCCTTCCCCTTCCGAACCGTAGACCCTCCCTTTAGCATGAAATGTGATATCCAACTCCTTACCATTCCAATCCTGAGACCCTTCTGATAGCATGAGATGTGATATCTCAATGCTTCTAATACCAAACCTGTGATCCTTCCTATAACATGAGATGTGATATCCAAATCCTTCCCCTTCCAAACCTGAGACCCTCCCTTTAGCATGAGATGTGATATCCAACTCCTTCCCATTCCAATCCTGAGACCCTTCTGATAGCATGAGATGTGATATCTCAATGCCTCTAATACCAAACCTGAGATCCTTCCGATAGCATGAGATGTGATATCTCAATGCTTCTAATACCGAACCTGAGATCCTTCCTATAACATGAGATGTGATATCCAAATCCTTCACCTTCCAAACCTGAGACCCTCCCTTTAGCATGAGATGTGATATCCAAGTCCTTCCCATTCCAATCCTGAGACCCTTCCGATAGCAGAGATGTGATATCTCAATGCTTATACCAAACCTGAGACCCTTCCTATGGCATGAGATGTCATATACAACTCCTTCCCATTCCAATCCTGAGACCCTTCTGATAGCATGAGATGTGATATCTCAATGCCTCTAATACCAAACTTGAGATCCTACCTCTGACATGAAATGTGATATCCAACTCCTTCCCTTTCCAAACGTGAGACCCTCCCTATAGCATGAGATGTGATATCCAAGTCCTTCCCATTCCAGTCCTGAGACCCTTCCTATAACATGAGATGTGATATCTCAATGCTTCTAATATCAAACCTGAGACCCTTCCTATAACATAAGATGGGATATCCAACTCCTTCCCATTCCAATCCTGAGACCCTTCCGATAGCAGAGATGTGATATCTCAATGCTTATACCAAACCTGAGACCCTTCCTATGGCATGAGATGTCATATACAACTCCTTCCCATTCCAATCCTGAGACCCTTCCTATAGCATGAGATGTGATATATCAATGCTTATACCAAACCTGAGACCCTTCCTATAGCATGAGATGTGATATCCAACTCCTTCCCATTCCAATCCTGAGACCCTTCCTATAACATGAGATGTGATGTCTCAATGCTTCTAATACCAAACCTGAGATCCTTCCTATGGCATGAGATGTCATATAAAACTCCTTCCCATTCCAATCCTGAGACCGTTCTGATAGCATGAGATGTGATATTTCAATGCTTCTAATACCAAACCTGAGATCCTTCCGATAGCATGAGATGTGATATCTCAATTCTTCTAATACCAAACCTGAGATCATTCCTATAACACGAGATGTGATATCCAAATCCTTCTTCTTCCAAAACTGAGACCCTCTCTTTAGCATGAGATGTGATATCAAACTCCTTCCCATTCCAATCCTGAGACCCTTCTGATAGCATGAGATGTGATATCTCAATGCCTCTAATACCAAACCTGAGATCCTACCTCTAACATGAAATGTGATACCCAACTCCTTCCCCTTCCAAACCTGAGAGCCTTCCTATAGCATGAGATGTGATATCGAAGTATTTCCCATTCCAATCCTGAGACCTTTCCTATAACATGAGATGTGAAATCCAACTCCTTCCCATTCCAACCTGAGACCCTTCCTATAGCATGAGATGGGATATCCAACTACTTCCCATTCCAAACCTGAGACCCTTCCGATAGCATGAGTTGTGATATCTCAATGCTTCAAAAACCAAACATGAGAACCATCCTATAACATGAGATGTGAAATCCAAATCCTTCCCTTCCCAAACCTGAGACTCTTCCTATAGCATGAGATGTGATATCTCAATGCTTCTACCAAACCTGAGACCCTTCCTATAGCATGAGATGTGATATCCAACTCCTTCCCATTCCAATCCTGAGACCCTTCCTATAGCATGAGATGTGATATCCAACTCCTTCCCATTCCAATCCTGAGACCCTTCCTATAACATGAGATGGTATGTCTCAATGCTTCTAATACCAAACCTGAGATTCTTCCTATGGCATGAGATGTCATATAAAACTCCTTCCCATTTCATTCCTGAGACCCTTCCTATAGCATGAGATGTGATATCCAACTACTTCCCATTCCAATCCTGAGAACCTTCCTATAGCATGAGATGTGATATCTCAATGCTTCTAAGGCCAAACCTGAGATCCTTCCTATAACATGAGATGTGATATCCAAATCCTTCCCCTTCCAACCCTGAGACCCTTCCTATACCATGAGATGTGATATCTCAATGCTTCTAATACCAAACCTGGGACCCGTCCTATAACATGAGATGTGATATCCAAATCCTTCCCATTCCAATCCTAAAACCCTTCCTATATCATGAGATGTGATATCTCAATGTTTCTAATAAAAAAACCTTAGACCCTTCCTATAGCAAGAGATGTGATATCCAAATCCTTCCCATTCCAATCCTGAGACCCTTCCTATAACATGAGATGTGATATCCAACTCCTTCCCATTCCAACCTGAGACCCTATAGTATGAGAAGGGATATCCAACTCCTTCCCAATCCAATCCTGAGACCCTTCCGATAGCAGAGATGTGATATCTCATTGCTTATACCAAACCTGAGACCCTTCCTATGGCATGAGGTGTGATATCCAAATCCTTCACATTCCAATCCTGAGACCCTTCCTATAGCATGAGATGTGATATCTCAATGCTTCTAATACCAAACCTGAGATCCTTCCTATAACATGAGATGTGATATCCAACTACTTCCCATTCCAAACCTGAGACCCTTCCGATAGCATGAGATGTGATATCTCAATGTTTCAAAAACCAAACATGAGAACCATCCTATAACATGAGATGTGAAATCCAAATCCTTCCCTTCCCAAACCTGAGACTCTTCCTATAGCATGAGATGTGATATCTCAATGCTTCTACCAAACCTGAAACCCTTCCTATAGCATGAGATGTGATATCCAACTCCTTCCCATTCCAATCCTGACACACTTCCTATAGCATGAGATGTGATATCTCAATGCTTCTAATACCAAACCTGAGACCCGTCCTATAACATGAGATGTGATATCCAAATCCTTCCCCTTCCAAACCTGAGACCCTTCCTTTAGCATCAGATGTGATATCCAGCTCCTCCCATTCCAATCCTGAGACCCTTCCGATAGCATGAGATGTGATATCTCAATGCTTCTAATATCAAAACTGAGACCCTCCCTATAGCATGAGATGTGATATATAAGTCCTTCCCATTCCAATCCTGAGACCCTTCCGATAGCAGAGATGTGATATCTCAATGCTTATACCAAACCTGAGACCCTTCCTACAGCATGAGATGTGATATCCAACTCCTTCCCATTCCAATCCTGAGACCCTTCCTATAGCATGAGATGTGATATCTCAATGCTTCTACCAAAACTGAGACCCTTCCTTTAGCATGAGATGTGATATCCAACTCCTTCCCATTCCAATCCTGAGACCCTTCCTATAGCATGAGATGTGATATCTCAATGCTTCTAATACCAAACCTGAGATCCTTCCTATAACATGAGTTGTGATATCTCAATGCTTCTAATACCAAACCTGTGATCCTTCCTATAACATGAGATGTGATATCCAAATCCTTCCCCTTCCAAACCTGAGACCCTCCCTTTAGCATGAGATGTGATATCCAACTCCTTCCCATTCCAATCCTGATACCCTTCTGATAGCATGAGATGTGATATCTCAATGCCTCTAATACCAAACCTGAGATCCTACCTCTAACATGAAATGTGATAGCCCACTCCATCCCTTTCCAAACCTGAGAGCCTTCCTACAGCATGAGATGTGATATCCAAGTCCTTCCCATTCCAATCCTGAGACCCTTCCTATAACATGAGATGTGAAATCCAACTCCTTCCTATTCCAACCTGAGACCCTTCCTATAGCATGAGATGGGATATCCAACTCCTTCCAAATCCAATCCTGATACCCTTCCGATAGCATGAGATGTGATATCCCAATGCTTCTACAAAACCTGAGACCCATACCATGGCATGAGATGTGATATCAAACTCCGGTCCTATACCATGAGACTTGATATCTCAATGCTTCTAATACCAAACCTGAGATCCTTCCTATGGCATGATATGTCATATAAAACTCCTTCCCATTCCAATCCTGAGACCATTCTGATAGCATGAGATGTGATATTTCAATGCTTCCAATACCAAACCTGAGATCCTTCCGATAGCATGAGATGTGATATCTCAATTCTTCTAATACCAAACCTGAGATCATTCCTATAACACGAGATGTGATATCCAAATCCTTCCCCTTCCAAAACTGAGACCCTCCCTTTAGCATGAGATGTGATATCAAACTCCTTCCCATTCCAATCCTGAGACCCTTCTGATAGCATGAGATGTGATATCTCAATGCCTCTAATACCAAACCTGAGATCCTACCTCTAACATGAAATGTGATACCCAACTCCTTCCCCTTCCAAACCTGAGAGCCTTCCTATAGCATGAGATGTGATATCGAAGTATTTCCCATTCCAATCCTGAGACCTTTCCTATAACATGAGATGTGATATCCAACTCCTTCCCATTCCAACCTGAGACCCTTCCTATAGCATGAGATGGGATATCCAACTACTTCCAAATTCAATCCTGATACCCTTCCGATAGCATGAGATGTGATATCTCAATCCCTCTAATACCAAACCTAAGATCCTTCGGATAGCATGAGATGTGATATCTCAATGCTTCTAATACCAAACCTGAGATCCTTCCTATAACATGAGATGTGATATCAAAATCCTTCCCCTTCCAAACCTGAGACCCTCCCTTTAGCATGAGATGTGATATCCAAATCCTTCCAATTCCAATCCTGAGACCCTTCTCACAGCATGAGATGTGATATCTCAATGCCTCTAATACCAAACCTGAGATCCTACCTCTAACATGAAATGTGATATCCAACTCCTTCCCTTTCCAAACGTGAGACCCTCCCTATAGCATGAGATGTGATATCCAAGTCCTTCCCATTCCAATCCTGAGACCCTTCCTATAGCATGAGATGTGATATCTTAATGCTTCTAATACCAAACCTGACACCCTTCCTATAACATAAGATGGGATATCCAACTCCTTCCCATTACAACCCTGAGACCCTTCCAATAGCAGAGATGTGATATCTCAATGCTTATACCAAACCTGAGACCCTTCCTATGGCATGAGATGTCATATACACCTCCTTCCCATTCCAATCCTGAGACCCTTCCTATAGCATGAGATGTGATATCTCAATGCTTATACCAAACCTGAGACCCTTCCTATAGCATAAGATGTGATATCCAACTCCTTCCCATTCCAATCCTGAGACCCTTCCTATAACATGAGATGGTATGTCTCAATGCTTCTAATACCAAACCTGAGACCCTTCCTATGGCATGAGATGTCATATGCAACTCCTTCCCATTCCAATCCTGAGACCCTTCCTATAGCATGAGACTCTTCCTATAACATGAGATGTGATATCCAACTCCTTCCAGTTCCAAACCTGAGACCCTTCCTATAGCATGAGATGTGATATCCAACTCCTTCCCATTCCAATCCTGAGACCCTTCCTATAACATGAGATGGTATGTGTCAATGCTTCTAATACCAAACCTGAGACCCTTCCTATGGCATGAGATGTCATATGCAACTCCTTCCCATTCCAATCCTGAGACCCTTCCTATAGCATGAGACTCTTCCTATAACATGAGATGTGATATCCAACTCCTTCCAGTTCCAAACCTGAGATCCTTCCGATAGCATGAGATGTGATATCTCAATGCTTCTAATACCAAACCTGTGATCCTTCCTATAACATGAGATGTGATATCCAAATCATTCCCCTTCCAAACCTGAGACCCTCCCTTTAGCATGAGATGTGATATTCAACTCCTTCCCATTCCAATCCTGAGACCCTTCTGATAGCATGAGATGTGATATCTCAATGCCTCTAATACCAAACCTGAGATCCTTCCGATAGCATGAGATGTGATATCTCAATGCTTCTAATACCGAACCTGAGATCCTTCCTATAACATGAGATGTGATATCCAAATCCTTCACCTTCCAAACTTGAGACCCTCCCTTTAGCATGAGATATGATATCCAAGTCCTTCCCATTCCAGTCCTGAGACCCTTCCTATAACATGAGATGGTATGTCTCAATGCTTCTAATACCAAACCTGAGACCCTTCCTATGGCATGAGATGTCATATACAACTCCTTCCCATTCCAATCCTGAGACCCTTCCTATAGCATGAGATGTGATATCTCAATGCTTATACCAAACCTGAGACTCTTCCTATAACATGAGATGTGATATCCAACTCCTTTCAGTTCCAAACCTGAGACCCTTCCTATAGCATGAGATGTGATCTCCAACTCCTTCCCATTCCAATCCTGAGACCCTTCTGATAGCATGAGATGTGATATCTCAATGCGTCTAATACCAAACCTGTGATCCTTCCTATAACATGAGATGTGATATCCAAATCCTTCCCCTTCCAAACCTGAGACCCTCCCTTTAGCATGAGATGTGATATCCAACTCCTTCCCATTCCAATCCTGAGACCCTTCTGATAGCATGAGATGTGATATCTCAATGCCTCTAATACCAAACCTGAGATCCTTCCGATAGCATGAGATGTGATATCTCAATGCTTCTAATACCGAACCTGAGATCCTTCCTATAACATGAGATGTGATATCCAAATCCTTCACCTTCCAAACCTGAGACCCTCCCTTTAGCATGAGATGTGATATCCAAGTCCTTCCCATTCCAATCCTGAGACCCTTCCGATAGCAGAGATGTGATATCTCAATGCTTATACCAAACCTGAGACCCTTCCTATGGCATGAGATGTCATATACAACTCCTTCCCATTCCAATCCTGAGACCCTTCTGATAGCATGAGATGTGATATCTCAATGCCTCTAATACCAAACTTGAGATCCTACCTCTGACATGAAATGTGATATCCAACTCCTTCCCTTTCCAAACGTGAGACCCTCCCTATAGCATGAGATGTGATATCCAAGTCCTTCCCATTCAAGTCCTGAGACCCTTCCTATAACATGAGATGTGATATCTCAATGCTTCTAATATCAAACCTGAGACCCTTCCTATAACATAAGATGGGATATCCAACTCCTTCCCATTCCAATCCTGAGACCCTTCCGATAGCAGAGATGTGATATCTCAATGCTTATACCAAACCTGAGACCCTTCCTATGGCATGAGATGTCATATACAACTCCTTCCCATTCCAATCCTGAGACCCTTCCTATAGCATGAGATGTGATATATCAATGCTTATACCAAACCTGAGACCATTCCTATAGCAGAAGATGTGATATCCAACTCCTTCCCATTCCAATCCTGAGACCCTTCCTATAACATGAGATGTGATGTCTCAATGCTTCTAATACCAAACCTGAGATCCTTCCTATGGCATGAGATGTCATATAAAACTCCTTCCCATTCCAATCCTGAGACCGTTCTGATAGCATGAGATGTGATATTTCAATGCTTCTAATACCAAACTTGAGATCCTTCCGATAGCATGAGATGTGATATCTCAATTCTTCTAATACCAAACCTGAGATCATTCCTATAACACGAGATGTGATATCCAAATCCTTCTTCTTCCAAAACTGAGACCCTCTCTTTAGCATGAGATGTGATATCAAACTCCTTCCCATTCCAATCCTGAGACCCTTCTGATAGCATGAGATGTGATATCTCAATGCCTCTAATACCAAACCTGAGATCCTACCTCTAACATGAAATGTGATACCCAACTCCTTCCCCTTCCAAACCTGAGAGCCTTCCTATAGCATGAGATGTGATATCGAAGTATTTCCCATTCCAATCCTGAGACCTTTCCTATAACATGAGATGTGAAATCCAACTCCTTCCCATTCCAACCTGAGACCCTTCCTATAGCATGAGATGGGATATCCAACTACTTCCCATTCCAAACCTGAGACCCTTCCGATAGCATGAGTTGTGATATCTCAATGCTTCAAAAACCAAACATGAGAACCATCCTATAACATGAGATGTGAAATCCAAATCCTTCCCTTCCCAAACCTGAGACTCTTCCTATAGCATGAGATGTGATATCTCAATGCTTCTACCAAACCTGAGACCCTTCCTATAGCATGAGATGTGATATCCAACTCCTTCCCAATCCAATCCTGAGACCCTTCCTATAGCATGAGATGTGATATCCAACTCCTTCCCATTCCAATCCTGAGACCCTTCCTATAACATGAGATGGTATGTCTCAATGCTTCTAATACCAAACCTGAGATTCTTCCTATGGCATGAGATGTCATATAAAACTCCTTCCCATTCCATTCCTGAGACCCTTCCTATAGCATGAGATGTGATATCCAACTACTTCCCATTCCAATCCTGAGAACCTTCCTATAGCATGAGATGTGATATCTCAATGCTTCTAAGGCCAAACCTGAGATCCTTCCTATAACATGAGATGTGATATCCAAATCCTTCCCCTTCCAACCCTGAGACCCTTCCTATACCATGAGATGTGATATCTCAATGCTTCTAATACCAAACCTGGGACCCGTCCTATAACATGAGATGTGATATCCAAATCCTTCCCATTCCAATCCTAAAACCCTTCCTATAGCATGAGATGTGATATCTCAATGTTTCTAATAAAAAAACCTTAGACCCTTCCTATAGCAAGAGATGTGATATCCAAATCCTTCCCATTCCAATCCTGAGACCCTTCCTATAACATGAGATGTGATATCCAACTCCTTCCCATTCCAACCTGAGACCCTATAGTATGAGAAGGGATATCCAACTCCTTCCCAATCCAATCCTGAGACCCTTCCGATAGCAGAGATGTGATATCTCATTGCTTATACCAAACCTGAGACCCTTCCTATGGCATGAGATGTGATATCCAAATCCTTCACATTCCAATCCTGAGACCCTTCCTATAGCATGAGATGTGATATCTCAATCCCTCTAATACCAAACCTGAGATCCTTCGGATAGCATGAGATGTGATATCTCAATGCTTCTAATACCAAACCTGAGATCCTTCCTATAACATGAGATGTGATATCAAAATCCTTGCCCTTCCAAACCTGAGACCCTCCCTTTAGCATGAGATGTGATATCCAAATCCTTCCAATTCCAATCCTGAGACCCTTCTCACAGCATGAGATGTGATATCTCAATGCCTCTAATACCAAACCTGAGATCCTACCTCTAACATGAAATGTGATATCCAACTCCTTCCCTTTCCAAACGTGAGACCCTCCCTATAGCATGAGATGTGATATCCAAGTCCTTCCCATTCCAATCCTGAGACCCTTCCTATAGCATGAGATGTGATATCTTAATGCTTCTAATACCAAACCTGACACCCTTCCTATAACATAAGATGGGATATCCAACTCCTTCCCATTACAACCCTGAGACCCTTCCAATAGCAGAGATGTGATATCTCAATGCTTATACCAAACCTGAGACCCTTCCTATGGCATGAGATGTCATATACACCTCCTTCCCATTCCAATCCTGAGACCCTTCCTATAGCATGAGATGTGATATCTCAATGCTTATACCAAACCTGAGACCCTTCCTATAGCATAAGATGTGATATCCAACTCCTTCCCATTCCAATCCTGAGACCCTTCCTATAACATGAGATGGTATGTCTCAATGCTTCTAATACCAAACCTGAGACCCTTCCTATGGCATGAGATGTCATATGCAACTCCTTCCCATTCCAATCCTGAGACCCTTCCTATAGCATGAGACTCTTCCTATAACATGAGATGTGATATCCAACTCCTTCCAGTTCCAAACCTGAGACCCTTCCTATAGCATGAGATGTGATATCCAACTCCTTCCCATTCCAATCCTGAGACCCTTCCTATAACATGAGATGGTATGTGTCAATGCTTCTAATACCAAACCTGAGACCCTTCCTATGGCATGAGATGTCATATGCAACTCCTTCCCATTCCAATCCTGAGACCCTTCCTATAGCATGAGACTCTTCCTATAACATGAGATGTGATATCCAACTCCTTCCAGTTCCAAACCTGAGATCCTTCCGATAGCATGAGATGTGATATCTCAATGCTTCTAATACCAAACCTGTGATCCTTCCTATAACATGAGATGTGATATCCAAATCATTCCCCTTCCAAACCTGAGACCCTCCCTTTAGCATGAGATGTGATATTCAACTCCTTCCCATTCCAATCCTGAGACCCTTCTGATAGCATGAGATGTGATATCTCAATGCCTCTAATACCAAACCTGAGATCCTTCCGATAGCATGAGATGTGATATCTCAATGCTTCTAATACCGAACCTGAGATCCTTCCTATAACATGAGATGTGATATCCAAATCCTTCACCTTCCAAACTTGAGACCCTCCCTTTAGCATGAGATGTGATATCCAAGTCCTTCCCATTCCAGTCCTGAGACCCTTCCTATAACATGAGATGGTATGTCTCAATGCTTCTAATACCAAACCTGAGACCCTTCCTATGGCATGAGATGTCATATACAACTCCTTCCCATTCCAATCCTGAGACCCTTCCTATAGCATGAGATGTGATATCTCAATGCTTATACCAAACCTGAGACTCTTCCTATAACATGAGATGTGATATCCAACTCCTTCCAGTTCCAAACCTGAGACCCTTCCTATAGCATGAGATGTGATCTCCAACTCCTTCCCATTCCAATCCTGAGACCCTTCTGATAGCATGAGATGTGATATCTCAATGCTTCTAATACCAAACCTGTGATCCTTCCTATAACATGAGATGTGATATCCAAATCCTTCCCCTTCCAAACCTGAGACCCTCCCTTTAGCATGAGATGTGATATCCAACTCCTTCCCATTCCAATCCTGAGACCCTTCTGATAGCATGAGATGTGATATCTCAATGCCTCTAATACCAAACCTGAGATCCTTCCGATAGCATGAGATGTGATATCTCAATGCTTCTAATACCGAACCTGAGATCCTTCCTATAACATGAGATGTGATATCCAAATCCTTCACCTTCCAAACCTGAGACCCTCCCTTTAGCATGAGATGTGATATCCAAGTCCTTCCCATTCCAATCCTGAGACCCTTCCGATAGCAGAGATGTGATATCTCAATGCTTATACCAAACCTGAGACCCTTCCTATGGCATGAGATGTCATATACAACTCCTTCCCATTCCAATCCTGAGACCCTTCTGATAGCATGAGATGTGATATCTCAATGCCTCTAATACCAAACTTGAGATCCTACCTCTGACATGAAATGTGATATCCAACTCCTTCCCTTTCCAAACGTGAGACCCTCCCTATAGCATGAGATGTGATATCCAAGTCCTTCCCATTCCAGTCCTGAGACCCTTCCTATAACATGAGATGTGATATCTCAATGCTTCTAATATCAAACCTGAGACCCTTCCTATAACATAAGATGGGATATCCAACTCCTTCCCATTCCAATCCTGAGACCCTTCCGATAGCAGAGATGTGATATCTCAATGCTTATACCAAACCTGAGACCCTTCCTATGGCATGAGATGTCATATACAACTCCTTCCCATTCCAATCCTGAGACCCTTCCTATAGCATGAGATGTGATATATCAATGCTTATACCAAACCTGAGACCATTCCTATAGCAGAAGATGTGATATCCAACTCCTTCCCATTCCAATCCTGAGACCCTTCCTATAACATGAGATGTGATGTCTCAATGCTTCTAATACCAAACCTGAGATCCTTCCTATGGCATGAGATGTCATATAAAACTCCTTCCCATTCCAATCCTGAGACCGTTCTGATAGCATGAGATGTGATATTTCAATGCTTCTAATACCAAACCTGAGATCCTTCCGATAGCATGAGATGTGATATCTCAATTCTTCTAATACCAAACCTGAGATCATTCCTATAACACGAGATGTGATATCCAAATCCTTCTTCTTCCAAAACTGAGACCCTCTCTTTAGCATGAGATGTGATATCAAACTCCTTCCCATTCCAATCCTGAGACCCTTCTGATAGCATGAGATGTGATATCTCAATGCCTCTAATACCAAACCTGAGATCCTACCTCTAACATGAAATGTGATACCCAACTCCTTCCCCTTCCAAACCTGAGAGCCTTCCTATAGCATGAGATGTGATATCGAAGTATTTCCCATTCCAATCCTGAGACCTTTCCTATAACATGAGATGTGAAATCCAACTCCTTCCCATTCCAACCTGAGACCCTTCCTATAGCATGAGATGGGATATCCAACTACTTCCCATTCCAAACCTGAGACCCTTCCGATAGCATGAGTTGTGATATCTCAATGCTTCAAAAACCAAACATGAGAACCATCCTATAACATGAGATGTGAAATCCAAATCCTTCCCTTCCCAAACCTGAGACTCTTCCTATAGCATGAGATGTGATATCTCAATGCTTCTACCAAACCTGAGACCCTTCCTATAGCATGAGATGTGATATCCAACTCCTTCCCATTCCAATCCTGAGACCCTTCCTATAGCATGAGATGTGATATCCAACTCCTTCCCATTCCAATCCTGAGACCCTTCCTATAACATGAGATGGTATGTCTCAATGCTTCTAATACCAAACCTGAGATTCTTCCTATGGCATGAGATGTCATATAAAACTCCTTCCCATTCCATTCCTGAGACCCTTCCTATAGCATGAGATGTGATATCCAACTACTTCCCATTCCAATCCTGAGAACCTTCCTATACCATGAGATGTGATATCTCAATGCTTCTAAGGCCAAACCTGAGATCCTTCCTATAACATGAGATGTGATATCCAAATCCTTCCCCTTCCAACCCTGAGACCCTTCCTATACCATGAGATGTGATATCTCAATGCTTCTAATACCAAACCTGGGACCCGTCCTATAACATGAGATGTGATATCCAAATCCTTCCCATTCCAATCCTAAAACCCTTCCTATAGCATGAGATGTGATATCTCAATGTTTCTAATAAAAAAACCTTAGACCCTTCCTATAGCAAGAGATGTGATATCCAAATCCTTCCCATTCCAATCCTGAGACCCTTCCTATAACATGAGATGTGATATCCAACTCCTTCCCATTCCAACCTGAGACCCTATAGTATGAGAAGGGATATCCAACTCCTTCCCAATCCAATCCTGAGACCCTTCCGATAGCAGAGATGTGATATCTCATTGCTTATACCAAACCTGAGACCCTTCCTATGGCATGAGATGTGATATCCAAATCCTTCACATTCCAATCCTGAGACCCTTCCTATAGCATGAGATGTGATATCTCAATGCTTCTAATACCAAACCTGAGATCCTTCCTATAACATGAGATGTGATATCCAACTACTTCCCATTCCAAACCTGAGACCCTTCCGATAGCATGAGCTGTGATATCTCAATGCTTCAAAAACCAAACATGAGAACCATCCTATAACATGAGATGTGAAATCCAAATCCTTCCCTTCCCAAACCTGAGACTCTTCCTATAGCATGAGATGTGATATCTCAATGCTTCTACCAAACCTGAAACCCTTCCTATAGCATGAGATGTGATATCCAACTCCTTCCCATTCCAATCCTGACACACTTCCTATAGCATGAGATGTGATATCTCAATGCTTCTAATACCAAACCTGAGACCCGTCCTATAACATGAGATGTGATATCCAAATCCTTCCCCTTCCAAACCTGAGACCCTTCCTTTAGCATCAGATGTGATATCCAGCTCCTCCCATTCCAATCCTGAGACCCTTCCGATAGCATGAGATGTGATATCTCAATGCTTCTAATATCAAAACTGAGACCCTCCCTATAGCATGAGATGTGATATATAAGTCCTTCCCATTCCAATCCTGAGACCCTTCCGATAGCAGAGATGTGATATCTCAATGCTTATACCAAACCTGAGACCCTTCCTACAGCATGAGATGTGATATCCAACTCCTTCCCATTCCAATCCTGAGACCCTTTCTATAGCATGAGATGTGATATCTCAATGCTTCTACCAAAACTGAGACCCTTCCTTTAGCATGAGATGTGATATCCAACTCCTTCCCATTCCAATCCTGAGACCCTTCCTATAGCATGAGATGTGATATCTCAATGCTTCTAATACCAAACCTGAGATCCTTCCTATAACATGAGTTGTGATATCTCAATGCTTCTAATACCAAACCTGTGATCCTTCCTATAACATGAGATGTGATATCCAAATCCTTCCCCTTCCAAACCTGAGACCCTCCCTTTAGCATGAGATGTGATATCCAACTCCTTCCCATTCCAATCCTGATACCCTTCTGATAGCATGAGATGTGATATCTCAATGCCTCTAATACCAAACCTGAGATCCTACCTCTAACATGAAATGTGATAGCCCACTCCATCCCTTTCCAAACCTGAGAGCCTTCCTACAGCATGAGATGTGATATCCAAGTCCTTCCCATTCCAATCCTGAGACCCTTCCTATAACATGAGATGTGAAATCCAACTCCTTCCTATTCCAACCTGAGACCCTTCCTATAGCATGAGATGGGATATCCAACTCCTTCCAAATCCAATCCTGATACCCTTCCGATAGCATGAGATGTGATATCCCAATGCTTCTACAAAACCTGAGACCCATACCATGGCATGAGATGTGATATCAAACTCCCGTCCTATACCATGAGACTTCATATCTCAATGCTTCTAATACCAAACCTGAGATCCTTCCTATGGCATGATATGTCATATAAAACTCCTTCCCATTCCAATCCTGAGACCATTCTGATAGCATGAGATGTGATATTTCAATGCTTCCAATACCAAACCTGAGATCCTTCCGATAGCATGAGATGTGATATCTCAATTCTTCTAATACCAAACCTGAGATCATTCCTATAACACGAGATGTGATATCCAAATCCTTCCCCTTCCAAAACTGAGACCCTCCCTTTAGCATGAGATGTGATATCAAACTCCTTCCCATTCCAATCCTGAGACCCTTCTGATAGCATGAGATGTGATATCTCAATGCCTCTAATACCAAACCTGAGATCCTACCTCTAACATGAAATGTGATACCCAACTCCTTCCCCTTCCAAACCTGAGAGCCTTCCTATAGCATGAGATGTGATATCGAAGTATTTCCCATTCCAATCCTGAGACCTTTCCTATAACATGAGATGTGATATCCAACTCCTTCCCATTCCAACCTGAGACCCTTCCTATAGCATGAGATGGGATATCCAACTACTTCCAAATTCAATCCTGATACCCTTCCGATAGCATGAGATGTGATATCTCAATCCCTCTAATACCAAACCTAAGATCCTTCGGATAGCATGAGATGTGATATCTCAATGCTTCTAATACCAAACCTGAGATCCTTCCTATAACATGAGATGTGATATCAAAATCCTTCCCCTTCCAAACCTGAGACCCTCCCTTTAGCATGAGATGTGATATCCAAATCCTTCCAATTCCAATCCTGAGACCCTTCTCATAGCATGAGATGTGATATCTCAATGCCTCTAATACCAAACCTGAGATCCTACCTCTAACATGAAATGTGATATCCAACTCCTTCCCTTTCCAAACGTGAGACCCTCCCTATAGCATGAGATGTGATATCCAAGTCCTTCCCATTCCAATCCTGAGACCCTTCCTATAGCATGAGATGTGATATCTTAATGCTTCTAATACCAAACCTGACACCCTTCCTATAACATAAGATGGGATATCCAACTCCTTCCCATTACAACCCTGAGACCCTTCCAATAGCAGAGATGTGATATCTCAATGCTTATACCAAACCTGAGACCCTTCCTATGGCATGAGATGTCATATACACCTCCTTCCCATTCCAATCCTGAGACCCTTCCTATAGCATGAGATGTGATATCTCAATGCTTATACCAAACCTGAGACCCTTCCTATAGCATAAGATGTGATATCCAACTCCTTCCCATTCCAATCCTGAGACCCTTCCTATAACATGAGATGGTATGTCTCAATGCTTCTAATACCAAACCTGAGACCCTTCCTATGGCATGAGATGTCATATGCAACTCCTTCCCATTCCAATCCTGAGACCCTTCCTATAGCATGAGACTCTTCCTATAACATGAGAAGTGATATCCAACTCCTTCCAGTTCCAAACCTGAGACCCTTCCTATAGCATGAGATGTGATATCCAACTCCTTCCCATTCCAATCCTGAGACCCTTCCTATAACATGAGATGGTATGTGTCAATGCTTCTAATACCAAACCTGAGACCCTTCCTATGGCATGAGATGTCATATGCAACTCCTTCCCATTCCAATCCTGAGACCCTTCCTATAGCATGAGACTCTTCCTACAACATGAGATGTGATATCCAACTCCTTCCAGTTCCAAACCTGAGATCCTTCCGATAGCATGAGATGTGATATCTCAATGCTTCTAATACCAAACCTGTGATCCTTCCTATAACATGAGATGTGATATCCAAATCATTCCCCTTCCAAACCTGAGACCCTCCCTTTAGCATGAGATGTGATATTCAACTCCTTCCCATTCCAATCCTGAGACCCTTCTGATAGCATGAGATGTGATATCTCAATGCCTCTAATACCAAACCTGAGATCCTTCCGATAGCATGAGATGTGATATCTCAATGCTTCTAATACCGAACCTGAGATCCTTCCTATAACATGAGATGTGATATCCAAATCCTTCACCTTCCAAACTTGAGACCCTCCCTTTAGCATGAGATGTGATATCCAAGTCCTTCCCATTCCAGTCCTGAGACCCTTCCTATAACATGAGATGGTATGTCTCAATGCTTCTAATACCAAACCTGAGACCCTTCCTATGGCATGAGATGTCATATACAACTCCTTCCCATTCCAATCCTGAGACCCTTCCTATAGCATGAGATGTGATATCTCAATGCTTATACCAAACCTGAGACTCTTCCTATAACATGAGATGTGATATCCAACTCCTTCCAGTTCCAAACCTGAGACCCTTCCTATAGCATGAGATGTGATCTCCAACTCCTTCCCATTCCAATCCTGAGACCCTTCCGATAGCATGAGATGTGATATCTCAATGCTTCTAATACCAAACCTGTGATCCTTCCTATAACATGAGATGTGATATCCAAATCCTTCCCCTTCCAAACCTGAGTCCCTCCCTTTAGCATGAGATGTGATATCCAACTCCTTCCCATTCCAATCCTGAGACCCTTCTGATAGCATGAGATGTGATATCTCAATGCCTCTAATACCAAACCTGAGATCCTTCCGATAGCATGAGATGTGATATCTCAATGCTTCTAATACCGAACCTGAGATCCTTCCTATAACATGAGATGTGATATCCAAATCCTTCACCTTCCAAACCTGAGACCCTCCCTTTAGCATGAGATGTGATATCCAAGTCCTTCCCATTCCAGTCCTGAGACCCTTCCTATAACATGAGATGTGATATCTCCATGCTTCTAATATCAAACCTGAGACCCTTCCTATAACATAAGATGGGATAGCCAACTCCTTCCCATTCCAATCCTGAGACCCTTCCGATAGCAGAGATGTGATATCTCAATGCTTATACCAAACCTGAGACCCTTCCTATGGCATGAGATGTCATATACAACTCCTTCCCATTCCAATCCTGAGACCCTTCTGATAGCATGAGATGTGATATCTCAATGCCTCTAATACCAAACCTGAGATCCTACCTCTGACATGAAATGTGATATCCAACTCCTTTCCTACCCAAACGTGAGACCCTCCCTATAGCATGAGATGTGATATCCAAGTCCTTCCCATTCCAGTCCTGAGACCCTTCCTATAACATGAGATGTGATATCTCAATGCTTCTAATATCAAACCTGAGACCCTTCCTATAACATAAGATGGGATATCCAACTCCTTCCCATTCCAATCCTGAGACCCTTCCGATAGCAGAGATGTGATATCTCAATGCTTATACCAAACCTGAGACCCTTCCTATGGCATGAGATGTCATATACAACTCCTTCCAATTCCAATCCTGAGACCCTTCCTATAGCATGAGATGTGATATATAAATGCTTATACCAAACCTGAGACCATTCCTATAGCATAAGATGTGATATCCAACTCCTTCCCATTCCAATCCTGAGACCCTTCCTATAACATGAGATGTGATGTCTCAATGCTTCTAATACCAAACCTGAGATCCTTCCTATGGCATGAGATGTCATATAAAACTCCTTCCCATTCCAATCCTGAGACCGTTCTGATAGCATGAGATGTGATATTTCAATGCTTCTAATACCAAACCTGAGTTCCTTCCGATAGCATGAGATGTGATATCTCAATTCTTCTATTACCAAACCTGAGATCATTCCTATAACACGAGATGTGATATCCAAATCCTTCCCCTTCCAAAACTGAGACCCTCTCTTTAGCATGAGATGTGATATCAAACTCCTTCCCATTCCAATCCTGAGACCCTTCTGATAGCATGAGATGTGATATCTCAATGCCTCTAATACCAAACCTGAGATCCTACCTCTAACATGAAATGTGATACCCAACTCCTTCCTCTTCCAAACCTGAGAGCCTTCCTATAGCATGAGATGTGATATCGAAGTATTTCCCATTCCAATCCTGAGACCTTTCCTATAACATGAGATGTGAAATCCAACTCCTTCCCATTCCAACCTGAGACCCTTCCTATAGTATGAGATGGGATATCCAACTACTTCCAAATCCAATCCTGATACCCTTCTGATAGCATGAGATGTGATATCTCAATCCCTCTAATACCAAACCTGAGATCCTTCGGATAGCATGAGATGTGATATCTCAATGCTTCTAATACCAAACCTGAGATCCTTCCTATAACATGAGATGTGATATCAAAATCCCTCCCCTTCCAAACCTGAGACCCTCCCTTTAGCATATGATGTGATATCCAAATCCTTCCAATTCCAATCCTGAGACCCTTCTCATAGCATGGGATGTGATATCTCAATGCCTCTAATACCAAACCTGAGATCCTACCTCTAACTTGAAATGTGATATCCAACTCCTTCCCTTTCCAAACGTGAGACCCTCCCTATAGCATGAGATGTGATATCCAAGTCCTTCCCATTCCAATCCTGAGACCCTTCCTATAGCATGAGATGTTATATCTCAATGCTTCTAATACCAAACCTGACACCCTTCCTATAACATAAGATGGGATATCCAACTCCTTCCCATTACAATCCTGAGACCCTTCCAATAGCAGAGATGTGATATCTCAATGCTTATACCAAACCTGAGACCCTTCCTATGGCATGAGATGTCATATACAACTCCTTCCCATTCCAATCCTGAGACCCTTCCTATAGCATGAGATGTGATATCCAACTCCTTCCCATTCCAATCCTGAGACCCTTCCTATAACATGAGATGGTATGTCTCAATGCTTCTAATACCAAACCTGAGATTCTTCCTATGGCATGAGATGTCATATAAAACTCCTTCCCATTCCATTCCTGAGACCCTTCCTATAGCATGAGATGTGATATCCAACTCCTTCCCATTCCAATCCTGAGAACCTTCCTATAGCATGAGATGTGATATCTCAATGCTTCTAAGACCAAACCTGAGATCCTTCCTATAACATGAGATGTGATATCCAAATCCTTCCCCTTCCAACCCTGAGACCCTTCCTATACCATGAGATGTGATATCTCAATGCTTCTAATACCAAACCTGGGACCCGTCCTATAACATGAGATATGATATCCAAATCCTTCCCCTTCCAAACCTGAGACCCTTCCTTTAGCATGAGATGTGATATCCAAATCCTTCCCATTCCAATCCTAAAACCCTTCCTATAGCATGAGATGTGATATCTCAATGTTTCTAATAAAAAACCTTAGACCCTTCCTATAGCAAGAGATGTGATATCCAAATCCTTCCCATTCCAATCCTGAGACCCTTCCTATAACATGAGATGTGATATCCAACTCCTTCCCATTCCAACCTGAGACCCTATAGTATGAGAAGGGATATCCAACTCCTTCCCAATCCAATCCTGAGACCCTTCCGATAGCAGAGATGTGATATCTCAATGTTTATACCAAACCTGAGACCCTTCCTATGGCATGAGATGTGATATCCAAATCCTTCACATTCCAATCCTGAGACCCTTCCTATAGCATGAGATGTGATATCTCAATGCTTCTAATACCAAACCTGAGATCCTTCCTATAACATGAGATGTGATATCCAACTACTTCCCATTCCAAACCTGAGACCCTTCCGATAGCATGAGATGTGATATCTCAATGCTTCAAAAACCAAACATGAGAACCATCCTATAACATGAGATGTGAAATCCAAATCCTTCCCTTCCCAAACCTGAGACTCTTCCTATAGCATGAGATGTGATATCTCAATGCTTCTACCAAACCTGAAACCCTTCCTATAGCATGAGATGTGATATCCAACTCCTTCCCATTCCAATCCTGACACACTTCCTATAGCATGAGATGTGATATCTCAATGCTTCTAATACCAAACCTGAGACCCGTCCTATAACATGAAATGTGATATCCAAATCCTTCCCCTTCCAAACCTGAGACCCTTCCTTTAGCATGAGATGTGTATCCAGCTCCTCCCATTCCAATCCTGAGACCCTTCCGATAGCATGAGATGTGATATCTCAATGCTTCTAATATCAAAACTGAGACCCTCCCTATAGCATGAGATGTGATATCTAAGTCCTTCCCATTCCAATCCTGAGACCCTTCCGATAGCAGAGATGTGATATCTCAATGCTTATACCAAACCTGAGACCCTTCCTATAGCATGAGATGTGATATCCAACTCCTTCCCATTCCAATCCTGAGACCCTTCCTATAGCATGAGATGTGATATCTCAATGCTTCTACCAAAACTGAGACCCTTCCTTTAGCATGAGATGTGATATCCAACTCCTTCCCATTCCAATCCTGAGACCCTTCCTATAGCATGAGATGTGATATCTCAATGCTTCTAATACCAAACCTGAGATCCTTCCTATAACATGAGATGTGATATCCAACTCCTTCGCATTCCAATCCTGGGACCCTTCCTATAGCATGAGATGTGATATCTCAATGCTTCTAATACCAAACCTGAGACCCTTCCTATGGCATGAGATGTCATATACAACTCCTTCCCATTCCAATCCTGAGACCCTTCCTATAGCATGAGATGTGATATCCAACTCCTTCCCATTCCAATCCTGAGACCCTTCCTATAACATGAGATGGTATGTCTCAATGCTTCTAATACCAAACCTGAGATTCTTCCTATGGCATGAGATGTCATATAAAACTCCTTCCCATTCCATTCCTGAGACCCTTCCTATAGCATGAGATGTGATATCCAACTCCTTCCCATTCCAATCCTGAGAACCTTCCTATAGCATGAGATGTGATATCTCAATGCTTCTAAGACCAAACCTGAGATCCTTCCTATAACATGAGATGTGATATCCAAATCCTTCCCCTTCCAACCCTGAGACCCTTCCTATACCATGAGATGTGATATCTCAATGCTTCTAATACCAAACCTGGGACCCGTCCTATAACATGAGATATGATATCCAAATCCTTCCCCTTCCAAACCTGAGACCCTTCCTTTAGCATGAGATGTGATATCCAAATCCTTCCCATTCCAATCCTAAAACCCTTCCTATAGCATGAGATGTGATATCTCAATGTTTCTAATAAAAAACCTTAGACCCTTCCTATAGCAAGAGATGTGATATCCAAATCCTTCCCATTCCAATCCTGAGACCCTTCCTATAACATGAGATGTGATATCCAACTCCTTCCCATTCAAACCTGAGACCCTATAGTATGAGAAGGGATATCCAACTCCTTCCCAATCCAATCCTGAGACCCTTCCGATAGCAGAGATGTGATATCTCAATGTTTATACCAAACCTGAGACCCTTCCTATGGCATGAGATGTGATATCCAAATCCTTCACATTCCAATCCTGAGACCCTTCCTATAGCATGAGATGTGATATCTCAATGCTTCTAATACCAAACCTGAGATCCTTCCTATAACATGAGATGTGATATCCAACTACTTCCCATTCCAAACCTGAGACCCTTCCGATAGCATGAGATGTGATATCTCAATGCTTCAAAAACCAAACATGAGAACCATCCTATAACATGAGATGTGAAATCCAAATCCTTCCCTTCCCAAACCTGAGACTCTTCCTATAGCATGAGATGTGATATCTCAATGCTTCTACCAAACCTGAAACCCTTCCTATAGCATGAGATGTGATATCCAACTCCTTCCCATTCCAATCCTGACACACTTCCTATAGCATGAGATGTGATATCTCAATGCTTCTAATACCAAACCTGAGACCCGTCCTATAACATGAGATGTGATATCCAAATCCTTCCCCTTCCAAACCTGAGACCCTTCCTTTAGCATGAGATGTGATATCCAGCTCCTCCCATTCCAATCCTGAGACCCTTCCGATAGCATGAGATGTGATATCTCAATGCTTCTAATATCAAAACTGAGACCCTCCCTATAGCATGAGATGTGATATCTAAGTCCTTCCCATTCCAATCCTGAGACACTTCCGATAGCAGAGATGTGATATCTCAATGCTTATACCAAACCTGAGACCCTTCCTATAGCATGAGATGTGATATCCAACTCCTTCCCATTCCAATCCTGAGACCCTTCCTATAGCATGAGATGTGATATCTCAATGCTTCTACCAAAACTGAGACCCTTCCTTTAGCATGAGAAATGATATCCAACTCCTTCCCATTCCAATCCTGAGACCCTTCCTATAGCATGAGATGTGATATCTCAATGCTTCTAATACCAAACCTGAGATCCTTCCTATAACATGAGATGTGATATCCAACTCCTTCGCATTCCAATCCTGGGACCCTTCCTATAGCATGAGATGTGATATCTCAATGCTTCTAATACCAAACCTGAGATCCTTCCGATAGCATGAGTTGTGATATCTCAATGCTTCTAATACCAAACCTGAGATCCTTCCTATAACATGAGATGTGATATCCAAATCCTTCCCCTTCCAAACCTGAGACCCTCCCTTTAGCATGAGATGTGATATCCAACTTCTTCCCATTCCAATCCTGATACCCTTCTGATAGCATGAGATGTGATATCTCAATGCCTCTAATACCAAACCTGAGATCCTACCTCTAACATGAAATGTGATAGCCCACTCCTTCGCTTTCCAAACCTGAGAGCCTTCCTACAGCATGAGATGTGATATCCAAGTCCTTCCCATTCCAATCCTGAGACCCTTCCTATAACATGAGATGTGATATCCAACTCCTTCCTATTCCAACCTGAGACCCTTCCTATAGCATGAGATGGGATATCCAACTCCTTCCAAATCCAATACTGATACCCTTCCGATAGCATGAGATGTGATATCCCAATGCTTCTACAAAACCTGAGACCCATACCATGGCATGAGATGTGATATCAAACTCCCGTCCTATACCATGAGACTTGATATCTCAATGCTTCTAATACCAAACCTGAGACCGGTCCAATAACATGAGATGTGATATCCAAATCCTTCCCCTTCCAAACCTTAGACCCTTCCTTTATCATGAGATGTGATATCCAACTCCTTCCCATTCCATTCCTGAGACCCTTCCTATAGCATGAGATGTGATATCTCAATGCTTCTAATACCAAACCTGAGACCCTTCCTATAACATGAGATGTGATATCCAAGTCCTTCCCATTCCAATCCTGAGACCCTTCCTATAGCATGAGATGTGATATCTCAATGCTTCTAATACCAAACCTGAGACACTTCCTATAACATGAGATGTGATATCCAAGTCCTTCCCATTCCAATCCTGAGACCCTTCCTATAGCATGAGATGTGATATCTCAATGCTTCTAATACCAAACCTGAGACCCTTCTTACAACATGAATTGTGATATCCAAGTCCTTCCCATTCCAATCCTGAGACCCTTCCGATAGCAGAGATGTGATATCTCAATGCTTATACCAAACCTGAGACCCTTCCGATAGCATGAGATGTGATATCTCAATGCTTCTAATACCAAACCTGAGATCCTTCCTATAACATGAGATGTGATATCCAAATCCTTCCCCTTCCGAACCGTAGACCCTCCCTTTAGCATGAAATGTGATATCCAACTCCTTCCCATTCCAATCCTGAGACCCTTCTGATAGCATGAGATGTGATATCTCAATGCTTCTAATACCAAACCTGTGATCCTTCCTATAACATGAGATGTGATATCCAAATCCTTCCCCTTCCAAACCTGAGACCCTCCCTTTAGCATGAGATGTGATATCCAACTCCTTCCCATTCCAATCCTGAGACCCTTCTGATAGCATGAGATGTGATATCTCAATGCCTCTAATACCAAACCTGAGATCCTTCCGATAGCATGAGATGTGATATCTCAATGCTTCTAATACCTAACCTGAGATCCTTCCTATAACATGAGATGTGATATCCAAATCCTTCACCTTCCAAACCTGAGACCCTCCCTTTAGCATGAGATGTGATATCCAAGTCCTTCCCATTCCAGTCCTGAGACCCTTCCTATAACATGAGATGGTATGTCTCAATGCTTCTAATACCAAACCTGAGACCCTTCCTATGGCATGAGATGTCATATACAACTCCTTCCCATTCCAATCCTGAGACCCTTCCTATAGCATTAGATGTGATATCGCAATGCTTATACCAAACCTGAGACCCTTCCTATAACATGAATTGTGATATCCAAGTCCTTCCCATTCCAATCCTGAGACCCTTCCGATAGCAGAGATGTGATATCTCAATGCTTATACCAAACCTGAGACCCTTCCGATAGCATGAGATGTGATATCTCAATGCTTCTAATACCAAACCTGAGATCCTTCCTATAACATGAGATGTGATATCCAAATCCTTCCCTTTCCGAACCGTAGACCCTCCCTTTAGCATGAAATGTGATATCCAACTCCTTCCCATTCCAATCCTGAGACCCTTCTGAAAGCATGAGATGTGATATCTCAATGCTTCTAATACCAAACCTGTGATCCTTCCTATAACATGAGATGTGATATCCAAATCCTTCCCCTTCCAAACCTGAGACCCTCCCTTTAGCATGAGATGTGATATCGAACTCCTTCCCATTCCAATCCTGAGACCCTTCCGATAGCATGAGATGTGATATCTCAATGCCTCTAATACCAAACCTGAGATCCTTCCGATAGCATGAGATGTGATATCTCAATGCTTCTAATACCGAACCTGAGATCCTTCCTATAACATGAGATGTGATATCCAAATCCTTCACCTTCCAAACCTGAGACCCTCCCTTTAGCATGAGATGTGATATCCAAGTCCTTCCCATTCCAGTCCTGAGACCATTCCTATAACATGAGATGTGATATCTCCATGCTTCTAATATCAAACCTGAGACCCTTCCTATAACATAAGATGGGATATCCAACTCCTTCCCATTCCAATCCTGAGACCCTTCCGATAGCAGAGATGTGATATCTCAATGCTTATACCAAACCTGAGACCCTTCCTATGGCATGAGATGTCATATACAACTCCTTCCCATTCCAATCCTGAGAACCTTCTGATAGCATGAGATGTGATATCTCAATGCCTCTAATACCAAACTTGAGATCCTACCTCTGACATGAAATGTGATATCCAACTCCTTCCCTTTCCAAACGTGAGACCCTCCCTATAGCATGAGATGTGATATCCAAGTCCTTCCCATTCCAGTCCTGAGACCCTTCCTATAACATGAGATGTGATATCTCAATGCTTCTAATATCAAACCTGAGACCCTTCCTATAACATAAGATGGGATATCCAACTCCTTCCCATTCCAATCCTGAGACCCTTCCGATAGCAGAGATGTGATATCGCAATGCTTATACCACACCTGAGACCCTTCCTATGGCATGAGATGTCATATACAACTCCTTCCCATTCCAATCCTGAGACCCTTCCTATAGCATGAGATGTGATATATCAATGCTTATACCAAACCTGAGACCATTCCTATAGCATAAGATGTGATATCCAACTCCTTCCCATTCCAATCCTGAGACCCTTCCTATAACATGAGATGTGATGTCTCAATGCTTCTAATACCAAACCTGAGATCCTTCCTATGGCATGAGATGTCATATAAAACTCCTTCCCATTCCAATCCTGAGACCGTTCTGATAGCATGAGATGTGATATTTCAATGCTTCTAATACCAAACCTGAGATCCTTCTGATAGCATGAGATGTGATATCTCAATTCTTCTAATACCGAACCTGAGATCCTTCCTATAACTTGAGATGTGATATCCAAATCCTTCACCTTCTAAACCTGAGACCCTCCCTTTAGCATGAGATGTGATATCCAAGTCCTTCCCATTCCAGTCCTGAGACCCTTCCTATAACATGAGATGTGATGTCTCAATGCTTCTAATACCAAACCTGAGATCCTTCCTATGGCATGAGATGTCATATAAAACTCCTTCCCATTCCAATCCTGAGACCGTTCTGATAGCATGAGATGTGATATTTCAATGCTTCTAATACCAAACCTGAGATCCTTCCGATAGCATGAGATGTGATATCTCAATTCTTCTAATACCGAACCTGAGATCCTTCCTATAACACGAGATGTGATATCCAAATCCTTCCCCTTCCAAAACTGAGACCCTCTCTTTAGCATGAGATGTGATATCAAACTCCTTCCCATTCCAATCCTGAGACCCTTCTGATAGCATGAGATGTGATATCTCAATGCCTCTAATACCAAACCTGAGATCCTACCTCTAACATGAAATGTGATACCCAACTCCTTCCCCTTCCAAACCTGAGAGCCTTCCTATAGCATGAGATGTGATATCGAAGTATTTCCCATTCCAATCCTGAGACCTTTCCTATAACATGAGATGTGAAATCCAACTCCTTCCCATTCCAACCTGAGACCCTTCCTATAGCATGAGATGGGATATCCAACTACTTCCCATTCCAAACCTGAGACCCTTCCGATAGCATGAGATGTGATATCTCAATGCTTCAAAAACCAAACATGAGAACCATCCTATAACATGAGATGTGAAATCCAAATCCTTCCCTTCCCAAACCTGAGACTCTTCCTATAGCATGAGATGTGATATCTCAATGCTTCTACCAAACCTGAGACCCTTCCTATAGCATGAGATGTGATATCCAACTCCTTCCCATTCCAATCCTGAGACCCTTCCTATAGCATGAGATGTGATATCCAACTCCTTCCCATTCCAATCCTGAGACCCTTCCTATAACATGAGATGGTATGTCTCAATGCTTCTAATACCAAACCTGAGATTCTTCCTATGGCATGAGATGTCATATAAAACTCCTTCCCATTCCATTCCTGAGACCCTTCCTATAGCATGAGATGTGATATCCAACTCCTTCCCATTCCAATCCTGAGAACCTTCCTATAGCATGAGATGTGATATCTCAATGCTTCTAAGACCAAACCTGAGATCCTTCCTATAACATGAGATGTGATATCCAAATCCTTCCCCTTCCAACCCTGAGACCCTTCCTATACCATGAGATGTGATATCTCAATGCTTCTAATACCAAACCTGGGACCCGTCCTATAACATGAGATATGATATCCAAATCCTTCCCCTTCCAAACCTGAGACCCTTCCTTTAGCATGAGATGTGATATCCAAATCCTTCCCATTCCAATCCTAAAACCCTTCCTATAGCATGAGATGTGATATCTCAATGTTTCTAATAAAAACCTTAGACCCTTCCTATAGCAAGAGATGTGATATCCAAATCCTTCCCATTCCAATCCTGAGACCCTTCCTATAACATGAGATGTGATATCCAACTCCTTCCCATTCCAACCTGAGACCCTATAGTATGAGAAGGGATATCCAACTCCTTCCCAATCGAATCCTGAGACCCTTCCGATAGCAGAGATGTGATATCTCAATGCTTATACCAAACCTGAGACCCTTCCTATGGCATGAGATGTGATATCCAAATCCTTCAAATTCCAATCCTGAGACCCTTCCGATAGCATGAGATGTGATATCTCAATGCTTCTAATACCAAACCTGAGATCCTTCCTATAACATGAGATGTGATATCCAAATCCTTCCCCTTCCGAACCGTAGACCCTCCCTTTAGCATGAAATGTGATATCCAACTCCTTCCCATTCCAATCCTGAGACCCTTCTGATAGCATGAGATGTGATATCTCAATGCCTCTAATACCAAACCTGAGATCCTACCTCTAACATGAAATGTGATATCCAACCCCTTCCCCTTCCAACCCTGAGAGCCTTCCTATAGAATGAGATGTGATATCCAAGTCCTTCACATTCCAATCCTGAAACCCTTCCTATAACATGAGATGTGATATCCAAATCCTTCCCATTCCAACCTTAGACCCTTCCTATAGCACGAGATGGGATATCCAACTCCTTCCAAATCCAATCCTGATACCCTTCCGATAGCATGAGATGTGATATCCCAATGCTTCTACAAAACCTGAGACCCATACCATGGCATGAGATGTGATATCAAACTCCTTCCCATTCCAATCCTGAGACTCTTCCTATAGCTTGAGATGTGATATCCAACTCCTTCCCATTCCAATCCTGAGACCCTTCCTATAGCTTGAGATGTGATATCCAACTCCTTCCCATTCCAATTCTGAGACCTGTCCTATACCATGAGAGTTGATATCTCAATGCTTCTAATACCAAACCTGAGACCTTTCCTATAACATGAGATGTGATATCCAAGTCCTTCCCATTCCAATCCTGAGACCCTTACTATAGCTTGAGATGTGATATCCAACTCCTTCCCATTCCAATTCTGAGACCCATCCTATACCATGAGACTTGATATCTCAATGCTTCTAATACCAAACCTGAGACTGGTCCGTTAACTTGAGATGTGATATACAAATCCTTCCCCTTCCAAACCTTAGACCCTTCCTAGAGCATGAGATGTGATAGCTCAATGCTTCTAATACCAAACCTGAGACCCTTCTTATAACGAGATGGGATATCCAACTCCTTCCCATTCCAATCCTGAGACCCTTCCGATAGCAGAGATGTGAAATCTCAATGCTTATACCAAACCTGAGACCCTTCCTATGGCATGAGATGTCATATACAACTCCTTCCGATTCCAATCCTGAGACCCTTCCTATAGCATGAGATGGGATATCTCAATGCTTATACCAAACCTGAGACCCTTCCTATAGCATGAGATGTGATATCCAACTCCTTCCCATTCCAATCCTGAGACCCTTCCTATAGCATGAGATGTGATATCTCAATGCTTCTAATACCAAACCTGAGATCCTTCATATAACATGAGATGTGATATCAAACTCCTTCCCCTTCCAAACCTGAGACCCTCCCTTTAGCATGAGATGTGATATCCAAATCCTTCCCCTTCCAAACCTGAGACCCTCCCTTTAGCATGAGATGTGATATCCAACTCCTTCCCATTCCAATCCTGAGACCCTTCCTATAGCTTGAGATGTGATATCCAACTCCTTTCCATTCCAATTCTGAGACCCGTCCTATACCATGAGACTTGATATCTCAATGCTTCTAATACCAAACCTGAGACCCTTCCTATAACATGAGATGTGATATCGAAGTCCTTCCCATTCCAATCCTGAGACCCTTCCTATAGCTTGAGATGTGATATCCAACTCCTTCCCATTCCAATTCTGAGACCCATCCTATACCATGAGACTTGATATCTCAATGCTTCTAATAGCAAACCTGAGACCGGTCCTATAACATGAGATGTGATATACAAATCCTTCCCCTTCCAAACCTTAGACCCTTCCTATAGCATGAGATGTGATATCTCAATGCTTCTAATACCAAACCTGAGACCCTTCTTATAACGAGATGGGATATCCAACTCCTTCCCATTCCAATCCTGAGACCCTTCCGATAGCAGAGATGTGATATCTCAATGCTTATACCAAACCTGAGACCCTTCCTATGGCATGAGATGTCATATACAACTCCTTCCGATTCCAATCCTGAGACCCTTCCTATAGCATGAGATGGGATATCTCAATGCTTATACCAAACCTGTGATCCTTCCTATAGCATGAGATGTGATATCCAACTCCTTCCCATTCCAATCCTGAGACCCTTCCTATAGCATGAGATGTGATATCTCAATGCTTCTAATACCAAACCTGAGATCCTTCCTATAACATGAGATGTGATATCAAACTCCTTCCCCTTCCAAACCTGAGACCCTCCCTTTAGCATGAGATGTGATATCCAAATCCTTCCCCTTCCAAACCTGAGACCCTCCCTTTAGCATGAGATGTGATATCCAACTCCTTCCCATTCCAATCCTGAGACCCTTCTGATAGCATGAGATGTGATATCTCAATGCCTCTAATACCAATCCTGAGACCCTTCCTATAACATGAGTGTTAGGAAAGATTCCGTAATTGTAGGTAATTTTCCTTCCATGTGGCAACCCCTAAACTTTTTGCTGTTGTTTTTCACCTTGTTCTTGACTTTGCCAGAGAAGTGCAGCCTTCTGCCGCACTCCTCTGGGCTTTCGCTCCTTTCTTACGGGGAAACTGACATGCCCTTAAGACAGTCAGTACAGGGGAACGCTGTTTCCCGTAGTTTCTTTTATAATGTTGCGGCTTTCGTGCAACATGACACAAGAGGGCACTGTAAGCTAAGTTACAGCTCTCTTGGGTCTCTAGCCTTCTACAGGCCCTAGATACTCGTTTAGGATTGTATCTGATCGGTGCAAGTGATTCAGGGACGGGAATGGTGGCAGCGATCGTTTCTTGTGTTTTGAGCTCCTTTTGGTGTTCTAAGCGCGTTTTCCACGCTTAACCCAAAATGGTGGCCTGGCTCCCAAAATGGCCAGACCACGAGGCTCCTTTGTCCTGTCCGCTGACCATCTTGCTCCCTTCACCTTCCCCAGGTCGAGCCGACCCGGGGCCTTCCTTTTTTGGGCATGTACTTTCCCGCGAAACACAGATGCTTTCGCGAGCTTCTACATGTCTTGTGTGTGCCTCCAGGATGTGGGCTGGGATGTCTGGTCCCAATACACATCCTGGGTGCCAGAGAGTCTAGGGTGGTGTGAATGTCTGGGACCACCGTGGTCCGTGATTGGTCCACGAATGGTGTGAGTGTTGATGAGCGGATCTCCCATTGGGTCCCCTCTGTTTTGGCGCGAAGGGAACCGTGGATAAGAGGGGGCTGGAAACACCACTACCATGTCGATATCCTGAGTTCTCACGAACGAAGGAATACAGGAGCCAAGTATCCTGCAACCAAGAGGCTGAACTGAGGAATCGCTGGTGACCCGCTGAAGGACTTCTCCTCTGCACTGCTGTCGTCTTGTGAAACCCTTTTCACCTTTGATCGAACCAGAAGGCCTGTACTGGTACTTCGACCCTTTGGAATAGCAGGAACAGCTATTCTCGGCATCTTCACCATCTCCTGCCAGTAAGCCTTCGGAAGTGTCTCGGGGCCATCCAGCTGACTGACCAGCTTACACGGGAGTCTTGCTCTGTAACCGCCGCCAGGTTGTGTAGTATTTCGAGTCCTTGTCACTCTCACACGCTTCGTACACTCGTCGTTCCCAAGTCGGAAGTGAGTAGTGTACATTTGGCTCAGATACACACGGCCGCTCCGTTGCCCTGCTGTGGTAACAAACTGTGCAGGTTTCTTCGATTGGGACGTCTTTTTACTCAACACGACGACGAGGCGTTCCCTGCTCTTCTGAACCTGCCAGCTGCTGAAACTGATGCGGAGAAGCCTGGGTCTGCTTGCATCGGGGACCGGTGAGTAGCATAGCTAGGATCTGGTCGCCCTCCTGCAGGAGCCCATTGCTTTTCCCCGCTGTGTAAAACAGCAACCCTTTTCCGTACTCGCGCTCTGCTTCTGCCCACTGTGGAGGCTGCGCTTGAGTCGCGGAACTTGTTCTTCTTCTTTTGTGCACTAAACTGAACTGCCTGATTTCCCTCGAAGAGCTTCTCCTTTTGCCCGTTGGCACCAGCGCGTGCAGGTACTTTTGAGCACAAGGCTCCACTCTTCGCAGGGCTCGGACTTCCATCTAGTTAGGTGCCTCTGAAGGCGAACTGGGTCTAAGCATTATTTCGCACTGCCTGTCTTCCTTCCCTTTTAGGTGGACTACCCATTTCGTGCATATAACGCTTGAGACTGTCGTATTTGTATATATATTGTGTTGA
Organism: Ambystoma mexicanum; assembly: GCF_040938575.1. Classification (NCBI taxonomy): domain Eukaryota; kingdom Metazoa; phylum Chordata; class Amphibia; order Caudata; family Ambystomatidae; genus Ambystoma; species Ambystoma mexicanum. The sequence continues at coordinate 2,405,520 of NW_027182436.1, read as the reverse complement.
TATGGTATGTGTTGGTTTAATATAGTTATATTGTGATTTTCTCGCTATGGTCATTGTTTTAAAGGCCTTGAAATAAATGTGTATATATTTTTAATATAACAACTGTTTGGAGTAGTTTGTAAGTGATCTTGCTTTGTGTGCTCTTTGCGGGTTTTCAGTCACCCTCACCCCTCTTGAGACCTAGTCTTGACCGCCAAGATCGCTACCTTGATTGGTCTGGCTCGTCCAGAGGTTACCCTGTTCCAAGTAATTAGGTTGGCCTTCTGAACTTCTGCGCCACCAGGACAGAGTTCAGAAATCCGTCTTAACAAATTGGTGTACAGCGGTGGGATACGACTGAAGGTATCCAGTGTTGCGCACGAACTAAGGCATTTCAGGTTATTCCAACCAGGACACGTAGTGAATTGTTGTAGTATAACTTTAAAAAGGCCATAGTCCTATCTAACAGTATGGAAACAAATACCTTGTTAACTTTAAATGCTTCCAAATCAGAAACATTGAAAAAGATGTGTGCCGAGAGAGGTGTTTCCTCTCAAGGCACGAAATTGGAAATGATCCAAAGAATCGTGGCGTGGCAAGAAGCGCAGCTTGACGCTATAACTTCTGAGGATATAGCGGAAGGTGGTGGGGCTGCTCTCACTGGTAGAACCGACGGTTCTGCCGCTGCACTGATCCATCGCGACCACGAGGACAGGGAGGACGAGATGTCTAATGTTTCCTCTGCCAGTGCTGATGGGGAGGCTATGCTTGAATTCAAGAAGCAAGAGCTGCGGTTTAGGCAGCAGGAGCTTGAATTCAGCATAGCCAAACTAAAAATCGAACAGGCAGAAAAACAAAAAGACAGGGATCACCAGTTGGAACTGGCCAAGCTTCAGTTTGCAAATGGGTCCAAGGGTCCTGGACATGGGTCTGGGGCCTCCTCTCATCCACGGTTTCCGAAAGATCTGCTCAGTGTGTATGAAGAAAGGAATGACATTATGGACTGGCTGAATGCGTTTGAGTATGCATGCGAAGTTCAACAAGTTGACAATGCTGATAAGATTGCCTGGTTACTCAGCAGACTGCCCCATTCTGGCTGTAGTGCCATTATGGAAATGTCGAAGGCTGAGCGAGCTGATTTCGCAATGTTAAAGCAAACTCTCATTTTAAAGTTTGGGAAGACTCCGGCCCAATATTTGAAATGTTTCAGAGAGTATAAGAAAAAGGAAGGTGGTACTTGGGTATCTTATGTCACTGAATCCTTGAAAAACTTAACTGGCTGGGTCGAAGGTTATAAGGTTTCTACCTTCGAAGGCATGATAAATCTTGTCATGCTGGAACACATTTTTGCATCTTCTTCCCCGGAGCTTAAGCAGCATTTGGCCGATTCGAAGGAGATAGATCCTAAGAAGCTGACCATTGCAGCAGACTTATGGGTGTCACATCGAGTGTCCCATAAGGACAAAACTCATCCTGGTAAGCAGGAGGAAGGGAAAAAGTCCAAAGATATGGAGGGTGGAGAATCTGCTAAATCTTCTTCTCATAAGGGCCACATAAAGAAACATAAGGGTAAGACACAAGAGAACTCGCAGGGTAGTGGAGGTCAGCCTCCGAAACAGAACTCTGGTTACAATAAGCCTCCCTATGTAAACAGACCCAATGGATCTTGTTTTGCTTGTGGAGCAACTGACCACGTGAAGGGGGATCCGCGGTGTAAGGTTAGACCTTTGGGGGTCCACTCCGCTAATCTGGCCTTCTCCTCCTACGAGGAAGAAGAGATTACAGGAGCATCCTTCTCCTCAGACTCATTTCCCAGCGGGATAGAGGCTGGGGTAGTTTTAGTTTCCCTGGGTTCCTGGGAGCCTAAAGTCACAGAGGCTTATGCTAGGATTCCGGATAATACCAAGCACTACTTTAAAGACAGTGTGCTGATCAATGGGGTAGATACTCCAGCTCTTAGGGATAGTGGGTGCAGTCGAACTGTAGTGGATTCTACCTTGGTAGACTCAGAGGAAGTTGCCAGAGCTACTCTGATGCCCACTAAGTTGGCTGACGGCCCACTCCGTATGTTCCCAGTAATACCTGAAAATCTTACTTTAAATGGTACAGCAGTCAGGATTCCAGTGAGCATTCAGAGAAACGTGCGGGGAAAGGTCTTGTTAGGTAATGATCTCAGAGCTTTAGGGCTCGTAGGAGACACTCCCGAAAGACCCTACACACGGTCTCAAGCACGGGCAGCATTGGCCAAGACCAATACGCCGCCCCAGCCGAAGGGGAAACCCAAGGCGAAAGGAGTCGACAAGTCAAGACGAGGGAAAGAGAATATTCCCCCGAGCTCGCCTACCACTGCGGTGGAGGAAGTTGGTCAATCGCCCGGGCCTGACGAGGAGGTGGCGATGCCTGAAGTATTTGACCCCAACGATCATCCTGAACTAAACGACTTGTTAGTTGAAGGAGGTCCTGATAGGGACAAATTCAGTAAAGGCCAAAGTGAGTGCCCATCTCTGGAAGGCCTAAGGAGACAGGCCTGCTCCCAGCTTGAGGGTGAACCTCCTGGGACGCATAGGATTTATTGGGAAGGTGGACTCCTGTATAGTGAGCCCACAACAGAGTCTACATAAGGAGACCATAGGAGGTTGGTGGTTCCCCTTGCTGTTAGGCCCTTCCCCCTGCAGTTGGCGCATGAAGTTCCCCTTGCTGGTCACCTTGGTATGAAGAGGACCAAGCAAAGGTTATCCATGCACTTCTACTGGCCCAAGATGGGGGTGCAAGTAGAAAGTCACTGCAGGAGTTGTGCCTCCTGCCAGTTGTCTGGTAAGGTTGGCGCGACAATCCAAGCTCCGTTGGTACCGCTCCCAGTTGTGGGGGTACCATTTGAAAGGGTAGGGATCGACATCGTTGGTCCCCTTGACCCGCAAACATCCTCGGGCAATAGGTTTATCCTGGTGCTGGTCGACCATGCAACCAGATATCCTGAGGCCATCCCATTGAAAACTGTAACTGCCAAGTCAGTTGCAAAAGCTTTACTTGGCATATTTACTAGGGTTGGCTTCCCTAAAGAAGTTGTGTCGGATCGTGGCAGCAACTTTATGTCGAAGTATATGCAGGCTATGTGGAAAGAATGTGGGGTCACCTACAAGTTCTCTTCTGCATACCACCCCCAGACCAATGGTCTGGTGGAACGTTTCAACAGAACGTTAAAGAGCATGATTGGGGCTCTGGAGGAACCTCAGAGAAGAAAATGGGATCTTCTTTTATCATGCTTACTGTTTGCCTACCGAGAGGTACCACAGGAGGGTGTTGGCTTCAGCCCCTTCGAACTTCTGTTCGGTCATCCCGTACGGGGACCCTTAGCCATCGTCAAAGAGGGATGGGAGATGCCCACTCCCCCTGTTACTACCAAAGTAGTTGATTATGTGCTAGGGCTCAGAAAACGGATGGTACTTCTGATGGGCTTTGCTAGTGATAAATTGAAGGCAGGACAAGCGCTGGTGAAACATTGGTACGACCAGAAAGCTTCCCTCATCAACTTTACACCTGGTCAGCAAGTCCTGATCATGAATCCCATAAGGCCTCGAGCTTTACAGGACAAATGGTCAGGCCCTTACACAGTGGTGGAGCCCCTGGGTGAGGTTAACTATTTAGTGGACCTTGGAAGGCCTGGACAGGCTCCAAAAGTGTTCCACGTGACTAGGCTGAAGGCTTTCGTCCCAAGAGTCGAAATCGCAGCACTGCTACTGGCTTCAGATGTTGAGGAAGAGGAGTCTGAACCTCTCCCCGACCTGTTCCAAAGCGGTCCTTCAGATAGCTCCTTTGAGGGTGTCCGAGTGGCCCCTCACCTGACTTCTGATCAGCAGGCTGAGGTGAAAAGTTTGCTTAGGCAGTTTTCCCCCCTGTTCTCTCAGTCGCCTGGTTTGACACCTTGGTGCACACATAACATTGACACAGGAGACAGTGTACCTACCAAAAGTAGGGGATACAGGATGTCAGATAAAGTACGGTCTTATATTAAGACCGAGGTCAACAAAACGTTAGACCTTGGGGTGATTGAAACCTCTAGTAGTCCTTGGTCCAGCCCTGTGGTTTTGGTTCCAAAGGCAGGCACTTCTGAATTGAGGTTCTGCGTGGACTACAGGGCTCTGAATGCTGTCACCAAGACAGATGCACACCCCTTGCCTCGAACAGATGAGCTGGTGGATACTTTGGGTGCCTCCAAGTACCTCAGCACGTTTGACCTCACTGCTGGCTATTGGCAAATAGCTTTAGCAGAACATGCCAAGGAGAAGACAGCATTTTCTACTCCAGACGGCCTTTACCAATTCCGGGTAATTTATTTATTTATTTATTTATTTATTCGCATTTGTTAAGCGCACAGAATCAGCCCTGAGGCATCGTGGCGCTGGTTACAGAATAGCGCTGGTTACAGGGAAAGCGCGTCTTAGTTACAGCATACAGAGGCATACATGCATACAGTTTGGGCAGTAGCAATAGTTAGCAGTGTGTGCCTGAATGGCAGTAGGTAGAGGAATTTTAGTTAAAGAGAGAGGTTTTGAGTTTTTTTCTAAACGCTGTGAGGGAGCCTTCTGCTCTTAGAGCGTGGGGGAGATTATTCCAAAGTTTTGGTGCTATGTAGGGGAAACCCAGCCCCCCGGCTGTAATCTTGTGGATGCGTGGTACAGTGAGTTGGTTAGTGTAGCAGAGTCTGGTAGGTCTGGATGAGGTCTGTCTGAGAATGGTGTCTGAGAGATATGATGGTGCAGTGTGGTGGATACATTTGTGGGTAGTAGTCAGTACCTTGAAGGTGATGCGTTCTTTGACAGGGAGCCAGTGAACTGATTGCCTTGCCAGTGAGATGTGGTCCCTTTTGGAGATGTTTAATGCTGCTCTTAGAGCGTTATTTTGGGTGACCTGGAGTTTGTTTAGGTTTTTTTCAGAGGTGCCGGCTAGAAGTGCATTGCAATAGTCAAGTTTAGCGCCTATGGTAGCTCTTGCTATTGAAAGGCAGTTTTCTTTGGAAAGGAATGGTTTAATGGCGTTGATGAGTTTAGTGCTTAGTGCAGATGCGGAGACAATGGCACTAACTTGTTTGTCCATGGACAGGGTTGCATCAATGTAGACCCCTAGCGTTTTCACAGAGGATAGGACTGGGATAGTGCAGTTGTCGATGTTGAAATTGGCATAGCAGCTGTCTAGCCTGGCCAGTGTGGATTTTTGGCCGAGGATAAGGATTTCAGTCTTATCCCCGTTAAGACATAGGCCGTTAGTGGCCATCCAGGCTTGAATGGTGGCATATATGAGTTTTAGAGCTAGGGCGTCTTTGTGGTATGAGCCTGATAGAGGGAGGAGCACTTGGGTGTCGTCGGCGTAGTTGGTGTAGGCAATCCCAAGTGCATCAAGTTTCTCGAATAGGGGCTTAGTGAATAGATTGTAAAGCGTAGGTGCTGTACAGGAGCCTTGAGGGACACCGCAGTGTATTATGGATGGTGTTGCGCTCGAAATGTTTGAAAAGACTTTCATGGCCCTCCCTTCAAGAAATGAGGT